>NW_015387629.1:67594-113070 GCF_001527695.2 Protobothrops mucrosquamatus
GATCTCTGGGGGTAGTTCGTTCCAGAGGGTGGGGGCTCCCACCGAGAAGGCCCTCCCCCTGGGGGTCACCAGCCGGCACTGTCTGGCTGACGGCACCCTGAGGAGACCCACTCTGTGGGAGCGTACCGGCCGATGGGAGGTAATCTGCGGCAGAAGGCGGTCTCGGAGATATCCAGGTCCGATGCCATGGCATCGGACCGAAGGCGGTCCGATGCCATGTTGATGCTATGTTTAGGTGCATAGGAAAAAAGCAGAGACAGAGAGAGGGAGAGAGGGAGAGAAAGAGAGAGTGTTTTCAAGTTCATTTAGAGTTGCATATTATAAATAAACATAATTTCCTAATCGAATGTTTGCTATATTATTCTATTGGAGGACAGTACTGTGAATTCCTTCATTATACTGTAGCACAGGGATCCCCAACCCCTGGTCCGTGGACCAGTATCGATCCGGGGCATGCCAGCAACTGGTCCACACAAACAAGCAAAGACCCATCCGTGGGATGCAGGCAGCACACAAAACCACGCACCCTCCGGTCCGTGGAAAAACCTCTCTCCACGGAACCGGTCCCTGGTGCCCAAAAGGTTGGGGACCTCTTCTGTAGCACATCCCAATGAAGCTAGGACAGTGATGGCGAACCTTTTAGAGACCGAGTGCCCAAACTGCAACCCAAAATCCACTTATGTATTGTCGGGTGCAGGGTGGGCATGGCCCATTGGGTGGGTGTGGTCCATTGGGTGGGCGTGGCCCACTGGGTGAGCGTGGCTGTGGTGGTAACGGCAAACTGGGTGGGACTAAAAAGTTCAATCAATTCCAGCTTTGCAAGATCTTTTTTTTCCTGCGAGAAGTTGAAATTGATTGATTGAACCTTTTTTTTTTTTTTGCACACGGCGGCGGAGGCCTAAAGCAAAAAGATTTTATAAAACCCAGCTGAAGGCCTAGGACTGGGGCGACAGCACGCGTGCCCATAGAGAGGGCTCTGAGTGCCGCCTCTGGCACACGTGCCATAGGTTCGCCACCGCTGAGCTAGGATGTATGCTGTTGGAAAGGTCAAGCATGATGGGTTGAAGTGAATGGCATTCACTAGAGAGGAAAATGGCAACTCATTCTATATTTCCAAGAAGACCCAATGGACATTCAAAGCAATATTTGTATTAATATGACACTGAAAAATGCTCAATAAGCAGCTGAGGAAGAGCAGAGGGCATGGTTGAGGACCGTGGGTTTTTTATGACATGTCCAGGTTAAAACCAAAAGGATGTTCACTGCTGATGTGGCCAGAGGCATTGGGAAAGTTACACACTACAAAGATATAAATACCATTGGTTTGTGGGATGTTAAAAGCATGAAAAGCAAACTTGATGATGTCAGAACTGAGTTGTCAAGACAGTGCATTGACAATCTGAGAATTAGCAAAACTGAAATGGGCATTTTTCATCCTGTTTTCTCTCAGAGGGCCTCTAAAATGGAAATAACCTTAATAGGAAAACAACCCCAGTTTGTTGCATGTGTAAACTTTTAGGAGAAATTGGGGGACTGACAAACATTAAATATATCATCTTGCTCTCAGAAATTCTTCCTAGAAATGTTCTCTGCCCTTGACTAGTAATGAAGTAAACTCATTATCCCACCTTCAATTCATCTGTAATTTCATCTCAATTCATCATCATCATTACACAAATAAGAATTCCTGCACTACCAACAAAGGAGAATCTTTGTAGCTCAGGGTTGAAATGAGGGGTCCTTGGTGCTCTCTGTGCTTGCTTGTTTTCTTGCAGATGTTTCATTACCCAAACTAGGTAACATCATCAGTGTTAGTGATGATAACTGCAAGAAAACAACCAAGCTCAGAGAGCACCAAGGACAACACAATTTCTACAATGCCATTACAACTGGCAAAAAAACCCCCTGCATCTATTGGGGGGGGGGAATCACATGATTGCTGCAGTTTCTAAAAAAAAACAACAGGCTTCTAATTCTATACCACACACTTACTTGCAGCACAACAGATCAGCGTAAATAAGAAATTAGAGTATGTTTTAACTTTATTTCATATTGGGGATTTCCAAAACAAATTCTACCTCTAAAACAAAAGTTTGCTGCCTGAAAAGTTAGAATGTCACAAGAGCAAGCCTACTTTACCACTTGGTTTGTGCTGATTGAAAAACATGCTTTACAGAGACATCTGCCTGAGAAGAATCCACCATGCTATTACCTAGAGCAGTGGTGGTGAACTTATGGCACGTGTGCCAGAGGCGGCACTCAGAGCCCTCTCTGTGGGCACGCCTAGGCCTTCAGCTGGGTTTTATAAAACCTTTTTGCTTTAGGCCTCTGCCGCCATGTGGAAAAAAAAAAGGTTCAATCAATTTCAACTTCTCACAGGAAAAAAAAGATCTTGCAAAGTTAGAATTGATTGAACTTTTTAGTCCCACCCAGTCTGCCGTTACCACTGCAGCCATGCTCACCCAAAGGGCCACGCCCACCCAAAGGGCCACGCCCACCCAAAGGGCCACACCCACCCAATGGGCCACACCCACCCAATGGGCCACACCCACCCGGCACCCGACAATATATAAGTGGGTTTTGGGTTGCAGTTTGGGCACTCGGTCTCTAAAAAGTTTGCCATCACTGACCTAGAGAATAAAAATAAGAAGTTAAAAATTCAGTTCAGAACAACAACAACAACCCTGCTTGAATACTTTGGAAAAACAATGGGTTCTTGTGGTTTTTTTTCTTTTGTCCCGCAGAATTGTTTCTGTTACCTGGAAAATATATTTGCCACAGGAGTTTTAAAAGAAGATCCCTTGGTGATTTTCAGGAATGAGGTAATCCTCAACTCCAAGAAAACCAAATCGGGCCTGTAACAAATGAACAAAGAGTTTCTTGATTTGAGGAATGATCAAGATATGCAGGCAGTCAAAGGTTGCAGCAGGGTGTTTTTAAATTTCTGATAGATACAGCATGCTATTTAAAATGAGTGGTATCTCATGGGCATTCAAAAGCATCTAAAATTTGTAGCAATAAGAATGGTGCCAACTTAAACTTGAGTTATTTTTATACACATACCTATAAATTAGACCTCAAGCAAAGAGGCAGAGGATAAATCCCTTCCAACATTGTTATTGTTATTATTTATTAAATTTATTTCCAGAGCTGGAATAATTCTACTAGGTCACAATGCTATAGGGTATCGGGCCGCGGCATGCCACAACCGGTCCGCACAAACAAGCAAAGCCCCATTCGTGGGATACAGGCAGCACACAAAACCACATACTCTCCGGTCTGTGTAAAAACCTTTCTCCACAGAACTGGTCTCTGGTGCCCAAAAGGTTGGGGACCTCTGCTATAGGGAGCTAATGCATCAAATGCTGCTATATTCACAGACATACAGATTACTAATATGAAGCTAGCTGATCACTAGAAGCCTTGATATTTTACCTAACTATTCAATGCTATCGGTCATTTTTTACATTAACTACTATAATGCAATGTTTGAATTATTTGAATTTTTCAACCATTCATTTTTTCCACCATGTCTCAGTCCTATACAGTAAAACAAGCCAGACTAATAAACCAATACCATATAAATGTAAGTCGGAACTAAGACCAGTGTGGTGGCCTAGTGGTGAAGATGCTTGGCTCCCACTAGGAAGGTTGAGAGTTCAATCCTAGGTAGTGGCAGATGTTTCTCTCCTAGGATGCAAAGAAAAAGTATCTGCTGTGAACTCCACATAGCATCAGGAAGGGCACCCGGCCAGTAAACGCTCAGCTCCATTCAGTCGTCCTGACTGCACCCCAAATTAAGGGATTATAGGGTCATAAAAAGGGAGTTTTATATAGGCTGGGTTTTTATTGTGATGTCTATGGTAACAGAATCTTGCAAGTCTGAGTGTGCTTCCCTCCTCCCTCCCTTTATCTTTGTGTGAGTTTTTCTCAAGTTGTTTTCTTGGCTCAGGCACAAACCCCACTTAACTGTGCCTTCTGTCCTTCAAAAGGCCATTCCCTCTGCCCTCTAGAGCCTGGCACATTTTGTGTCTGGATGCACATTTTAATAGAATGAGAGTACTTGTTACCTAGTGACTTTTCTTGGCAGCACCTCAAAGTGCCTTGCCATTGTCCTTTTCTGAATCCCTTTTCATTTCCCTTTCTACTGGAGACTGTAGGCTTGGGATTTCCCACAATTTCCCATCTAAGTACAGTACTAATCAGATCTGGAAGCTTTGAAGTGGAGGGAAGTTGACAGCTCGTATTACTAGCCAAAGATATGTGTCTTTTTGCACGGGGCCTCAAAGCTTCTGATTGCATAAGGTCTTCTGCGACCTTCAGATGCAATTACTGAGTCAGAATGTCACAGCAAATATACTCTGCAGAACTACACAGCGTTCCATGATTCGTTGGGTGGCGTTGTGGATTAGGAAGTGTGGTTGAAGGTTGCTGAAATGCTAGAAGTCCTCATGTGACTTTTGTGATTTGAAAACAAAAGGGACCCTTTTTTCTACTTCTTTGTTTATCTAAACCTAAGACAACTTCTACAAATGGGAAAAATTTATCCCAATCCCAAGCTCAGTCCTTGCTATTTTTAGATTCGTATCCTGGAATGATGTGAATAGTGGGATAATTAAGTAATCTAATTACTAGTCTGGTCCAGGTCAGGTTATCCTCCTGTGACTCCACAGAATTGAAATAAAATGGCTGCTTTGAAAGTGAGGATTCAGCTTGCCAAAATTTCAGCATATAAGAATAGTTGTCTCATATTGAGAATTATTTCTTCAAAAGCAGACTGGCAAATACTGTATGATATTCTCTCCTGGTTCTCAAATTCTGTACCATGGATGGTTCATTTTATAAATTTTATTTTATAATAAACCATCTGGCAATTTTTGCAGAGGTTAAAGATCTGATTAAAGTAATAATTAGTACTGATTTTCTTGTAAATCCCCAATCTCTTTTGGCTTTGCTAACATTTTTAGAAGCAATGTAAGAAGAGGGAATGTCTATATCAGGCTTGCGAAACACTTTATGTTAAATTTTGTTTGGAAGTGTGGATTTTCTTTTGATTCCCTGAAGAAGGATTCCTCTCTCTACAGCCCGCCCCCCCTTTCCCAGGCCTTTAACCAGCTTTGAAAGGTGAGCAGATCAAAACAGTCAGTTCTGGAGTTGCTAGACAACAATGCACCGAATACAGATGGAAAATTCATTATTCCTCTAAAAACAAATAAAAATGAACAAGCCAAAGGCTTGTTTAATGGCCTTTGGGGCTGGGCTGGATTGAACATCAGGAGCTATTTACGTATCTCAGCCCTGTTGTTTATTCTGCTCAATGCTGTATTGCACCTTGCCAGCTCTAGGCTGTGGGCTGGTTTAATTCTCATGCAGCTCACAGCTGCTTTAACTCAGCTGTACTAACAGTGAGCACTGCATGCCAATATTTCTCTCCCACTTTTCAAGTAGGGGACTATGGAGAGATAATTCTTGAAGTGTATTCTAGAAAATCATGTATTATGCATTATATAATTCTTATGTGTTGCATAATACATGATTATCATGTGTTACAGCTGTGGGTAGAACTTCGCAATAATTAGGCAGCCTGTATTAAAATAGTTGATTATAGTAATATAGAAATAAGCCACCCAGAATCATTTATGACATGGGCAGCTATAGAAACTAAATGAATGAATGAATGAATGAATGAATGAATGAATAATAGTTGGATAATTGGAGCATCTGTTATAAATTTTAAGGTATATTGGCAAAACACAAGATTTGTCATGTTATAAATTCATGTTTCTAAGATAAAATCACATCAAAACTCCCATGCAGGATTAAAGATCCCCAAACTCCTTGGTTTATTGACCCCTTCATAAAGTTTCAGATTGTTCATCAACCTTCAAACAATTACCATATCAACATAATTTAATATATGCTGCTTTAGCTAACGGTTCTACAAATAATAATAACAACACTGACCTCTTGGATAATGCCATCCATCTTTGGGAGTTGATATCGGCCACTTGGGGAACCGTGATCTAGTCAATCATGATGCAGAAAACCTGCAAGCAAGGCCTGGAGATAAGACACTCAGAAAACTAAATTATATTCATTTTTGCATACTTTCAGGATAATAGTCGTCATGGTATGATGGGTACCAAGCAGCTACTCATCCCTGAAAATATATGCAGATACAAATGAGGGGATCCTTGGTGCTCTCTGAGCTTGTTTGTTTTTTTGCAGATGTTTCATTACCCAGCACTGATGATGTTACTTAGTTTGGGTAATGAAACATCTGCAAGAAAATAAGCAAGCTCAGAGAACACCAAGGATTTCAATCCTAAGCTACAAATATTCTCCTTTATAAATACAAATGATCCCATCTGTTTAGTAATGACATGATAGTGTAATCCTGGTTTGTTTGACTGTTTCAAGGGTTGTTTTTTCCTGATAACAATAAGCAAACCAGATTTTTGACCCTTGAGCAGCTTTATCTTCTAGAAGTGTTAGACTACAATGGCTATCATCCCCAATGGCCTGAAATGATGGGTGTTGCTGGAAAGCATCATATAGGGGAGGGCTTCTTCTTAAACAGTGTCTCTGAGGTCCCATGCTATCATTTTGGTTAATACCACAGCCACTAATGCAACATTAAAATATTATATATCCAAGTTGCTGTTCACCTTTTTAGTTACAGTTTTTAATCATGAGTTTTCATTGTATTAATTTTGTGATATTTTCTATTCAGTGCTGTTAATTTCCCTTGGAACTACAAATTCCCTTAGAATTGAGATGAACCAACAAAGGCAGGGTAGAAATTCAATAATAAACCAAAGGGGGAAAAAAAGTACAGATAAAAGACAAAAACCCCTGTCCTCAGTAACCCATAATATCTATCATAAGGGCAGCATCCAGGATGATAAGCTATCATTAGAACAGATGTTTTCTGATAATTTCTGCCACTGACATAAATTTTGTCCCTGCCAAGGAAACTTGGGATTTTATCTTTTTCTTTGTTTGTTTGAATTGTTCTCCTGTCCTTCAACAATTTCCCTGGCACAGCTCACACCATTGTGTGTTTTTTTTGGGGGGGGTTTGTTTTTTCATTTTGTGTTGTGTGGAAGTATTTGGTAGATACAGGCTTCAACTTTTGTAGGGATGGATTGAAAGTGCAATGCTCTATCTCTTGGCCTTTCAATCTGTAGGAAGAGTTCACTGCAACTTTCCTTTCTGACTTTTTAAGGCTTTGCTATGTTGCTTCTGTATTGCAGCTTTTTCCTTGAAAGCACAGTGACTCCGTTCCTTAGAGTACTTAAGAATGTCTTGTTCTCTGCAGTGTTCAGTTCAGCCCTCCCAGTCTTATCTTCACTGGGGAGATGTTATTCTCTTCCATGAGGTCAGCAAAACTTACCATAAACCTCAGTTGGTTTTCACTTTGTGTTGCAGGCTCTTTGCATTGCTTCTCTCTCAGTGAAGCATCATCGTCTTTGCTTTCTCCCTTCATCCCTGTCTCTTTTGAAACTGATCATGCTCTGGTCAAACCCCCTGTTGTACCATGGGTACAATGATCCTCTTCTTCACCTATGATGTGTTTGGGTGGATTGTCATTCCTGAGCTCTGGGAAGCACCTCAAGATGATCTTAGAAGCTTGTTCAGTTTGATGGAAAAAAGGATTCTCTTTGCCCAGGTCTATCTGCAGAGTGTGATTAAAAAAAAACAACTCAAGATGGTGACTGTTATGTTTGCGGGTTGGAGGTATTAAGAGGAGATGCATCGTGTAACAACAAGCCTTTCTTTATTGTTCTCATCCACAACCAACAACTGCAAAACGGCTCGCAGGCCTTTTATACTGTCCTATCCCCAGACAATGTCAACCAATGATTGCCGAGGCTGTTTCCCGCCTTGCGCATGCGCGTAAGGCTGGAGACAGCCAGTCTGGTCCCGGGCAGCTTTTGGTCTGCCCGGGACCCTTTGCAACATTTCTGAGCCTGCTGAATGCTCCAGCAGGCTCAGGACATAACAGTGACCATGACAGTACAATCAAAACTCCACCTTTTTAATGCATGTTGTGTGTGCAATACATATTAAAAATAGGCAGAACTTTGATTACACCTTTGTAGCTACCCTCTTGACCTTTTAACCACACTCTGTAGACACTCATGTCTTAACCTTTGAGTGACAGATTGAGAGTTACACTTCACACACGCAAGTACACAAAGATGGGATCAGGACAAAGACGTGGGAAATAAAACCAAAACTATATTGGCGTCAATTTAATTTATGTTTAAATTATATCAATGAACAAATGTAATCTACGTGGCTTTCCTCATAGGGCCATAGGACTGAGGAAGGACATGGAAACAGTTTTATTTCTGGAGTTTCAAGGCCTTCATTACATCCTACTTCCTGGCTTCTGGAATTTCTTCTTTTGCTCCTGTGGCCATGTGTGACATTCTGCTAATATAAATAATAGAAGGGGCCATAGAGATTTTTACCTTGTGTCACATTAAACAGTACACATAGTAATTTCTGGAGGAACAAAAGTCCCTTGGAGATCTCACATTGTCATCATTACTTCCTACTTTATTAACTGGCATCGCTTAGTATTCTTTAAAAGACTGTAGTTTTAAAATGTCAGAAAGAAGACTGATAATGTGGTTATTTTAATAGTATAACCCTACTTCAACTTTAAAAAAGGGATGAGATTTTTTCTTTTTCTTTTAAAAGATAACTTCTCTCTGGGAGAGGAATAATCTATCAGAAGCTAGATGTCAGAAGTAGATGGGAGTGAAAGTGTAGGGTGCTTAATATTCATTTCCTCTGTCTGCTCTCTTTTATTTTTGCTGGACCTATTCACATCTCAGTGTGTCTCACAAAAGTTCTCCACTGCAGCAGCCTTCAGCGTCTGCCAAACTTATTTCTTTCTTTTCTGTCTCCAAGCTGGATTGCAAACATTATGACAGCTTTCCATGGCGATTTAAAATTTATATTCCATTCTATATCACCAGCTTCACTGATTGAGGTCAGTGGTTTCATTATTAGACATTTTGATACAATATAGGACCTATAACTGAAACAGAATAATTAAGATGCATTGAATCCTAAATCACAGTAAACAACAAATGAGAAATTTTTATTAATTATTTATAAGCCAGAAAGAAAAAAGAAAAAAACAGAAAGAAAAGCAACAAAAGCAAAAAAAAATAAACAGGTGAAAGATTTACAAAGATTTACAGAATAAAACAAACATATGAAAATAACTTTAGCTCTAAATATTCAAGTATCTGATTTAATTTAAATTTCAGATGGTTGCTGAAATCAGGATAATATGCAATGATTAATAGCAATAGCCAGTATGCTATAAATTATCAATCGGCATGAGAGACTATAACTATTTTTGCTTGGTGTAAAAATTCTATGCTTATTTAGCAAGTCATAAAGAAATTTAAGTGCTAACACAATATTCTAGAACCTAAACGTCAGCTATAATACAAGAACATATGTAGACTTATCATCCAATAGTTTCTGTATTGAATTGAAATTTTTATATCTGATTTGTTTTCAAATTCAATATTTTTTACATCAATGAATATTACTACAACTTAATTTGCAATTCTTCTACAGAACTATAATAATTTCCAGTAAGAAACAGAGAGTGTCCTAGCAGCTGTTACAATATTCAAAGCCAGTTTGTTATACTTTATGGGAATATGAGATTTGATAATATTTAATAAGAAAATATCCTTTTTTTCATTCTGTTATAGCTTTTCAGGATTGTTGGTTTTTAAAGCATTGTCATCAAATATGGGGGGAAAAATGATCCAACCTGTTTATTATCTTTCCAACAATTTCTAAATAATGACTTATCTACTTTAACTATCAGTAGTAAAGTACTATACCATAGTAAAACATAGTATGGTACTTTGCTTATTATCAGATGTTTCTTTTGGTGATCTTTTAAAACTGAATTTAGATAACCTGACAGGGTATTATATTGCAAGGCTCTGGGAATTCATCCAAATACCAAACAGATTACTTCCAAAATTCTACAGGAAATAGAATTATGACACTTTTATGCAACTGGGAAGAACCAGTCATCCAGGTCATGGTTGTCCCAAAGGTGCTTTTTCAGGAGGCAACTGGACTTTCTTGTTTTTCTTTGAAGAAGAATACAAATCCTTCCATTCCCCACCATCCGGTCAGAGCTGAAGAAGCTTCTTGGATGAGAAGCGAAACATCTTCAAAAAAAAAACAAAAACAAGAAAGTCCAGTTGCCTCCTGAAAAAAAGCACCTTTGGGACCAGGATGAGAATTAATGCAACTTTGACATTATATCTTTCCTTGTTACATTCTGCACTGAATTTCTTTTTTCCATTTTTGTCCCAAAGCTCTAGAGCAGGGGTGTCAAACTCACAACGTCACGTGACGTGTTGCGATGTATCATGATTTTTCCCCATTGCCGCCAATGGGGTGGGCGCGGTTTCGGCATGACGCATCTGGCCCACGGGTCCGGCAGTTTGACACCCCTGCTCTAGAAAATTGGTATGCTTTCCTATGGCAATGGCAGCTTTGCTTTCAGGTTTGACAAATCTCCTCAAATTCCAGAACTGGTTTGTCTTTCTAGACCCTATGCCAGTGGTGGCGAACCTATGGCACACGTGCCAGAAGCGGCACTCAGAGCCCTCTCTATGGGCACGTGTGCCATCACCCCAGCCCCGCCTCCCCCGTGGCCCCCTCACCAGCAGCCCCCCCAGAGGAGAGTTGCCCCCGGGCGCAGCTCGCACAGAACAGTCCAACCAAGGACATGGCAGCCAGGCAGATGATGCTGCGGGATGCGGGTGGAGGGCGTAGCCACCATGGTGCTACAGGGCCACCTGGGCAATCTGCTGAGGTGGACCATGGAGGCGGTGGGTGGCCCTGCAGGCGGGCAGGTGGGGCAGGGATGGAGTAGGGGGCAGAGTGGGTGGGGGTGGGGCGGTTTTTGGGCACTCGGTCTCTAAAAGATTCGCCATCACTGCCCTATATGCTCTCTTGTGATCAAAATAAAAAGCAAAGGAAATTCTCATTGAGGAAGGTTAAAAAAAAGCGAAGGCAGCTGATCCAATGTTGCTGTCTACTCTTTGGCCATTTCCATGCCTGCCATCATGACAAAATACGAACATACCATATATAAATCAGAATGATTTAGAGTACTGCTTGGCATGGACTATTTAATTATTATTTATGGCTATTTTTTCCCTTTCCGCTCTAGCATACAAGTCCTAAAGGGAAAAATCCAACTGAGTGAAGCATTACTGAGACTAAGGCTGTGTTAGCTATGGTGGCAGCAGAATTCCCCTTGGGCCAAACCAAGAAATACATCTAAATAATAAGCATGAGATAATGTATACTGCCATTCATTGTAAATTTAAAAAAAATCATTCAATATAAAGAACGGATTATGCTGCACTAAAAGCTGAAAGTCTATTTCTATGTTTGTTTCACCGGTTACTACTTTGTGTGAATTGGTCCACTTGGGGAGAGGTGATGCTTAAACATTTGTGGTACCCTGCTCTTTATGTCCCTTTAGACCATGATTTCCTCTCATTGAAAAGTTACAGGCATACAGTAGGTTTCACAAAAATCACACACATTTACTTTTCTGCAAGGCTTTATAACCCCCCCCCTCCCCTCTGCCGTCTGCAGAATATGAGGAACTCAGCACAGTCTCACAATATTTTGGCTGGGAAGTTTATTTAGCAAGAGGGCACCAATAAGGTTTTAATAATGTGGACTTTGCTGTGTTCAGAAAAGCCTTTCTCTGGAGCAATATACAATTTTGGAAAACAAATCCTGTTCCCTACTAGCAAAGCCCTGCTCTGGAATGTTATGCAGTGTTTGAAAACAAAACACTGGTCTGTATCAGAAAAACTCGGCTCTGGAAGAATAAGGAGCTTGTAAAGGCTGAAGGAGGCAGGAACACTAGCTAGAGTCTCAGACCACAATGTGTTTTCTGGCAGGTTGCGGCCAGCACCACTATAATGCTTCTAATGCCGGCCACTCTCTTGAAAATGGATAAAGCACATTCAGAATTGCAAGATTTTGTTGCTATGGCTGTTACAGTAAAAGTAGCAATAGCATAGAACTCACATACCGTTCCATAGTGCTTCCCAGCACTCTCTGCATGGTTTACAATGTAATGCATATTGCCCCCAACAATCTGACTCCTCATTTTATTGACCTTGGAAGGATGGACGGCTGAGTCAACTTTGAGCCCCATCAGGATCGAACTCCAGGCTGTGGGCAGAGGTTGCCTGCAATATTGCATTCTAACCATGGCACCGCAGGTGATAGTTATAATGAATCCAACCAACTTTTAGAACACAATATCACAGTAATTTATGTACTTGGAAAAAATTATTTACTTATTTTAATTTCGCATGCCCCTTCCTCTCCTAGTTTCCTCACAACAACAAACCTGTGAGGTAGGTTGGGCTGAGAGAGAGAGAGTGACTTGATAACCAGCTGGCTTTCAGGGCTAAGGCAGGACTAGAACTCACAATCTCCTGGCTTCTAGCCCGGTATCTTAACTGCTAGACCAAACTGTCTTTTATTTTCTTAGTAAACTAAGTTTTACTAATAGCTGTATGATAGGGGATTAGCTAAAAAGAAACTGGGAAAGATTATAAAATATGAGAACTTAACAACTGAAATACAGAGATTATGTAATAAGCCTGCAAATGTTTTCGCTATAGTTATTGGAACATTAGGAGCTCCAACAGTAGAATTGTCAAAACAGCCCTCCAAATCAGAATTATTTGACCTCAGCACATTCAGCTTACCACAAACAGCTTTGCTTGGTCCACATACTGTATGTACTATAATATGATTATATTTTGATAATTCTTAACTCCCCCCCAAAACTACTTCTACATTCTTTTCCTCTCGATCTGTCAATCTGCCATTAAAATTCCCTGTTCTGAAGCAGAAGTCTAAACTTTTTGAAAAGTTTAAAGAAATTTACTGTGTGTTTATCAATGGATTTTAGCCATGATAGCTAAACAGATCAAGGCATATTACAATGGGGAGAATACATCATCTTTATGCCCAACATGTGAGATTTCAAAGGCCTCTGCAGGCAAGTGGACGTAAAATGCTAGCCTTTGAGGGCTGGTTGATTTGAAGCAACATTGTCCAATGCCTATGTGTGATTTCAAAAGTTAACATCTAGTAGTGGAAATTGGGCTATGCACAATACAGCCATGCCCATTCTGATTATGAACACATGAGAAAGTTCAGTTAGAAATGTATTTTCATTTTTGCCTTTGAAATAACCTATTCCAGATAAAACCATATTCCAGAATATTTGATGGAGTTTAGACATGGGCACAAGAAGAAACATCCTCTTGTTAGCTATTTCCAAATACCTTAGCAGCTAAAATTCCTTTGGAGTGTCCTGTCCTCTGTCAATTTAGTCTCACTGCTTTGGAGTCATGTTTGGCAGAATTGAACTATCACCTTTTGACCCTGGTGGGAGTTGCACGAAAAAGACCCATTTACAAGAAGACCCTATCTTTACAATCTTTGCACTGTGATCATGGACAGAAGCTCCCAGTTTCCTCTTAAGACTGATACAGGGTGAGTGTAATGGAAGGCAGCCATTTGTTGGAAGTCAGAGCCCCAGAGAAGGAAATATTAAAAAGGCAGAAAAATATATTTCCTCAAAAGTATTTTAAAAGCAGAAACCAACCTTGCCCCCAAGTCTCTGTCCCAAGCAGAAGCCAGCCCTATACAAATGCAAATATAAAACCATCAGAAAGTTGGAGCCAGAGAACTCAAGAAGACAAAGAGACTTAAAATCTGTATACCTCACCCAAACTCTAGGAGCCATTAGCCCCATCACCAGAGAAGCAGGATATGATAATAGGATTAAACCACAGATATCAAGGCCTAGAAAAACACTCAGATTCAGTTCAAAGTTCATGCCACAGGAACAGGAAACTATTCCAAACAAGGGTAGAGAGGGTATAAAAACCTACTGCCCATGTGCTCAGCCCCTTCTTTTCTCTGGTCTTTCCTGCAAGAACCATCTTTCTGCCTCTTCAATAAACTGTAACCTTCTTCCCAAAGCAGTCACCATGTTTCTTATTTATTCCCGGCTTGGATGAACCAGGATGAAGACTTTTCTTTCTACACATTGCTCCAGACTTTTTCCTGTTTCTCTCTTCCTTTGTCGATGTGTGTCTTTCCATGTCGAACTTCTTCAAAACCTATCATGCAGGACAGAAATGTACAGTCTGGCATAGAAGATAATATTCATGATTAACTGCTGTATAAATCCTTCACAACATATTATGGTATGAAATCTCAGGTCGAAAGTAAACTTTGAAGGAAAAAAAAACATTTTGTAATTACTATGTTTTAACTTGCATTTCTTTATGCATTTCTTGCACAACTGGCTCAGGAATTCTGAGAGTTGAAAGTCCACAAGTTATAAAAAGGCCATCATTCCCCAGCCCTGCTTTAATGCAGTAGAGACATTGAGAACAGAACCTTGCTCATCCTGATAAATTAGCCTCTTAGGAATATGAAAAGCTGCTTTATCCTAATTGATGTTTCTTTGGGACTTAAAACACTCCAAGCAGCCATTTCACACTTAGAACGTTGAAGCTGAAACATTTTGCACAACCTTTCATTAATGCTCCTGCTTTCATATGTAGTAACAAACAGCATTAGTGTCGAAAGAAAAATAGAAAGAGAAGACTCAGGAGATGAAAGCTGGGTGGGTTGCCACGTATCACTGACTTTGGGCTTGTTGATTGATTTCTTTATTTTTAATCTTATTGTAAACTGCCAAGAGTTTTATGAGCCGGGAGGGAAAAATTATTGTAAAAGACAGGATGTACTTTAAAAAAAAAACGTTGAGTATATTGAAAATAAATATGTTCAAGCAAACAGGATCATAATTCTTACATAATCTGGGCCAGCCTTGCCAAGGGACAACCTTATGGTAAATAAACCCTACAGCAGCTGAATTACCATGTTCTCATTCTGAACTTCTTAAACCTGTCATTTGGCACTGAGGCTTATTTATTTCAAGCCTATATAATGTTGAGCCTCTGGAACAAATGTTATCTACCAAATACAAATGTTGAGAAGAAATGTTTTACATTTATATATCAAGTGACATCTCTTCAGTTTACATATTTGATATAAATAAAAATAAATCAGGGTCTCTGTTCGGTGACGGACAGGCTCAAATGGATTAGAATGAGCAAAATCCAGGCTGATTGATGTCTGGAGGTGTAGAGTCATATGATGTTAATAGTCTAAACGAGGTCTTCATTTCTGTTAAGGCTCAAATACAATAAGAGCACAGGAGCCAGGCTAAATCAACCTTTGGGCCTACCTAAATAACCACTCCTGGATATTCCAAGCAAGACTAAAGGCAGATACAGAGTTGTGCATAACTGCCAATAGCCATCACTGCATACCTACGTTGCAAAGGGGTTGATGGGTAAGCATAGGTTGCAGATGGCCTCAGACAAGCTGATAGAAACACCTCCCAAATTCCGACTGTGCGTTGTGTGGAGATGCACATCCTGCATGTTGATTGGTTGACCAAACTTCCTGCTCTGTGCTTTGCTGTTTGAGTGCCCCTAGCCAGAAAATTCACAAATGTATGAACGCAACAGCTATGCAACCATCTACGAATGACACATATGTTCCCTCACACGCAGTGCCACAGAAGTCTGCTTGACCCTTTAGAGGTGAGAACAAAGGGCAGTAGCAACAACTTTGAAAGAGACCCAAAGGCAACAGCACCTAATTACTTGGATTATTGCAAAACCTGAAAGGAAAGAACATCTGACAGAGGAGACAATACGTAGCCATCATCACTAATAGCCATTGATAGCCAAGCTTTCTACAATAATAGCTTCCAGGCTAATAGATTGCTATCAGGATAATCCCAACTGTGACATTAGAGACACACTTTGATTATATACAGTTCCATCTCTTTTTCTAACGCAATTATTAGAGGGAGATATAAAGGCAAGACAGTGAAAGTGCTGGAGGATGTCTGCATTTTATATTGTCAAATATGATAGCTATGAAAATGTATTATAAATTAATAAACAGACAAACAAATAAGTCTGAGATTTGACCAGTTAGTTGATCTTTCTGGTAGCTTTATGGCAAGACAAATTTGTTCAAGAGAACAACTAGGTACTCTTAGGAGACAAAACCAATATAAGATATGTTTTAATGCAAGATTATGTAATTAACTCTGGTAACTGATTTTAGAAGGTGAAGTACTCATATATCCTTGTACAGCATTCAGTAATAATGCTTAAGATATCGCATAATGATTCTACAAACTATAAGTTTTCTTTCTCGTTTAGATATCTACAAAAATCCAAATGAGAAATCAAAATATTATTATGTCACTTCACAGTCAGTGAATATATTATATGTTGAGCATATATATATATGCAGCTATAATATGATTTTTATTGAATTCATTTATTATTCTGTTTAAATATTTAAGATTTCATTCATAGATTTCTAGAAGGTCAGAAAAAAGATTTAAAAATATAAAAACAGCAGCAGAGAAACACAGCAGGAATCAAAATATCAAAAAATATTGAAACAGCAGTTTAATAAGAACTGCAAAAAAAAAAAGCCCTTTATAAAAATAATGTTCTTCACAACTTCTGGAAGATTCCTAGTGAGGAAGTTAAGTGTTAGTTACTCTGAGGTAAATTTGAATTCCAAAGCAAGGGGCAGCTATTGGAAATACCACCACAGAGTCTATTTATATACAAAGAGGCCAAGGATGATTTCAATCTATAGAAACATTGATACGGTACAATGTGATCCTTCAAAAGTGATTGGGGTCTAAACAGCTTTAAAGCTTGCTACCAGCATTTTGAACTGTATCTGGCTCAAAAACAGTAACTGTGAAAAGGACCCTGGAGTCCTTGTAGACGATCACTTAAACATGAGCCAACAGGGTGTGGCATCAGCCAAAAAGGCTAATACAATCCTTGGTTGTATAAACAGAGGCATAGAATCAAAATCACGTGACATATTGGTACTGCTTTATAAAACCTTAGTAAGACTATATTTGGAATACTGCATCCAGTTTTGGTCATGACATTACAAAAAAGATGTTGAGACTTTGGAAAAAGTACAAAGAAGAGCAACTAAGACAATTAAAGGCCTGGAGACAAAAACATATAAAGAACAGTTGCAGGATTTGGGTTTGGCTAGTCTAGAGAAAAGAACTGGGGTGACATAATAGCAGTATTCCAGTATTTGAGAGGCTGCCACAAAGAAGACGGGGTCCATTTATTTTCCAAAGCACCAAAAGGCAAGACAAGAAACAATGGATGGAACTAATCAAGGAGAGAAGCAACCTGGAGTTAAGGAGAAACTTCCTAATAGTGAGAACAATTAACTGATGGAACAGCTTGTCTTCAGAAGTTGTGGGTACTTGGTCACTGGAGGTTTTTAAGAAAAGACTGGACAGTCACTTGTCTGAAGTGATATAGGATCTCCTGCTTGAGCAGGGGGCTGGACTAGAAGACCTCCAAGGTCCCTTCCAGCTCTGATTCTGATTCTGGAAACAAATGGAAATCCCTATAAGTCCGGCCAGTCAGCCAGCCAATCAAAATATCCATTTCCTAGAATAAAGTCATTGACCAAGCAGAGTGTCTGGTTTGAAACAGGATTGAATAGATTTACTCAGAAAAATCTGAAACTGTGATATCCTTGAGAACCTTTGTAAAAATGTTTTATATCAGACTGTCCTAATGTCCTGATGCTCTGAGTTCTACTATGTCACAGAAACAAAAAAATGTTATTGTTAGATATTTAAATGCCTATTTCTCATGAATAGATCCAGAATGGACATTTACCAGACTCCATCTGCACTTATTTCTTACACAGAGAGGACTATATTTTCTTGCCTGCTATCTCTGAAAGAAATTGAATATGAACTGCCTGACTGAAAGAAGAAATGACAGCTCCAGTTCACAACACAAAGTTGGCACAAACTTACACCAAAATTCAAGCTCAGATGTTTCTGCTGAAAGTCAGGTTTCAAAGTTCTCAGTTTGGACCATTAATTTGTATTGCTTTATCCAATTAATTTATGTTGCTTTATCCATCCATCCATCCATCGTATCAACATCTTGTTCCACTTAGGAAAATGTTTGATAATATGAGTACCATTTTGAAAATAAAATGAGCCAAATAAAACAGTCATCCATTCCTATTTGTCAGTAAATATTGTCCCATCCTCCCGCCCTCTTCACTTCCATTATTTTGTCTATTGAGTAATCACTATAAGGCAGAGGTATCCAACCTTTCTCGGTTGGCAGACCAGAGAGAAAGAGGGAGAGAAGCATTTTGTTCACACAAACAGGGCTGCGAGCATGCATGACGCAAACGGGGCGGTGCTAGCGCCCATGTGACACTTGCTAGCACCGTGCCGGTTTTGCCATGTGGGCACCAGCATCACCCCATTTATGTGCCACGCGGTGCCCAGTTTTCGTGCCATGTACTTAATGAAGCTGCATTTCCACAGCAAGGATGGTGTCTGGATTGCTTAGAAACTGATGAAATCTGTTTGCTCCTCCAAATTATCTTCTGCCAGCATTGTTATTGAATACATATGAGATACATTCTGAGCATTCGAATCTTGGTTTAATACTTTACCACATATGATATTTGATCTCACGTTTTTCCACTTGGCATTATCATTGAATATTTGACATGGAATGTTATTACTGTCTGATGTCATAATTTATGCTATTGCACTTCTTTCATTTAAGCTATTAAGAGGCAGCCTGTACAGTCCCATGTTTTTGGTATGCTAATAGTATGTGTTAGGGCAATATAAGAGCAAGATATGTTGTGGGTGTCTGTGGGGGATATTTATCTATGTATCTATCTATGTATCTATGTATCTATGTATCTATGTATCTATCTATGTATCTATCTATGTATCTATGTATCTATGTATCTATGTATCTATCTATCTATCTATCTATCTATCTATCTATCTATCTATCTATCTATCTATCTATCTATCTATCTATCATTTTCTATTATAGAAATGATTTTCTATTATAATAAAAATAATATATATTGTCTAATTATACTTATACCAGGAGTTGCAACTCTACTACATATTGAAATATATGCCTCCTGCCTGATTTATTAGCACTCACCTAGAAACGCTCTTTTTTTCTTTGGTTCAGAGTCACAAAAGCTGCACTGATTTTATAAGCTAATTTAGATCATTTTGGTCTCTAGGCCAACAAATTGCCATCCATATTATCAGTTTACCAACGCAAGAAAACAAAAATTGCTTTCATTTGCTTGTTGTTCATGCTCCGGCTGTGCAATTATTTGTGGGTTTTACAGGCCACCACCGAGCTGAGGAATAAAGACTCGCAATGTGCAAAACCCAACAAATGGCAGCTTTGTCCTCTGGCGACCTCAAAGGCTGGTGTCACAGTGATTATCTCCTCTTATGTCAACGTTACTTCAACAGGGCCTCAGCAGCAGTGAGAATCTCTGAGAAGGGCCAAGCACTGCCAAGTAGAGAGAAGGAGAGGGAATGATCTGAGGGGATCATGCCATGCATACTGATGGCCGAAGAGAATCTTACCCTCTGTTCCCAAAGAGTCTTAGCTGGTAACTAGAGTAGTTAGTGCAACCCTATAGAAACCAGGCTGTGGACTTCCAGCCACTATAGCCATGACTTTAGCAAGCATCTAAGAGCTCCTTAATCAGATCTTAGCAGATGACATGCTTGCAAAGGGAAAAGGGTTGCTTGCCATTTTTCACAAAACAAATGGCGCTTTCCAAACTATAGCCTCTTTCTTCTTTCCCCTCCACCCCATGGAGGCGCTTCCTGTTCTATCTTCAGGGAAGTAGCCTCCAGTTGCTGCTCCACGATCATTTTGTCCGGGGCTGCAGGAGAGACCAAACATTTGGTATCCACAAATGTATCTCTACACTTAATATCTGATTGGTGCTTCAGAAAGAGTGTTAAACTGATTGCTTAAAAACAGGTTTAGTAGATCATCAGATTGGTAGTTCAAAAATCGGTTCTTCCAGCAGCGCTATTCCCATGTATATAAAGCTCCTGGATACACAAAGGTCCAGGATCCCACCATGGTGGAAGGATTGTGAGAAGTGATAGGGCTTGCTCTCCTGCTTCATCAAGTGGTCCTCCATACCTGCGATAGTCAGGCTATTACTGAACACAAATATAGCATTCATTCAAAAGAGTGCTAGACCTGAGTTCAGAGATGGCCTGAGTTATAGGCAGTGGTGGAATTTAGCCGGTTCGCACCAGTTCGGTAGAACCGGTAGCTAATTTTTTGTTGACTTCGGTGAACCGGCTGATGCCCTAGCCCTTTTTCACAAGGCCCAGAATGGACCGCCGGAAGTGCATTCTTGGACACCACTTCCGAAAGTCCATTCTTGGCCTGGGAGGCCTCCCCCACGCAGAGAACCGGTTGTTCGGGTATTTGAATCCCACCACTGGTTATAAGGCATCTCTGCATTTCTGAACGGTTACTTGGCAAATCTGAAAAATATGTAAACTATTGATTTCATTTAGGATGTAGATTTATTTATTTATTTATTTATTCAGAAGGTCTTCAGGGAGTAAAACCAAAGCAAAAATACTTTTGTAATTGTAAAAGAAAGCAATAAAAAAAGGGAGGCAGGAAGAAGGGAGACTGGACAATAAGACATTCTCCTAAGTTGTGTCCTCATTGATTGTGTGATGTCACTGCAGTTGTGCACAGTTTTTACATATCTCTATGCCAGCAGTGTTGTATCTTTGCATAGGGAAATGTTTCAAGACAGCGAATGCCACTCGGGAATAAAATAAAACATTGTCTTACGCTGAAAGGGGTGTTTTGTGCTCTTATTAAAGGATTCTTAGCTCACTCTGCCACTGAAAGGCAATGGAGCTTTGCCACCATGGCAAGGACAGAAACAATAGGAAAAGTTGGCAATTATTTTTGTGGCTAGAGGAAATTAATGCATGTTTAGGCTCAGCCCTCAGGACATGGGATATGGCACTGACTGGCAAGGGGACCCTGGTTGGTGGATAGTTCTCTGTAGGACTTCCAAACATCTAAACATTTCTGCTTTTAAAGCATCCCAATATCAAAATTTAAAAATAGTGAAAACAAGACTGGAAGAAGGAAAGATAGGTTTCTGGAAATGCCCTGGGGGATCCTCTGTAACTACCTTTGCTGTATGGTCCTGAGTGGCACAAACCGCAAGTCTTTTGGTCCGGGTGGCCCTGCAGTGTAGCAATAGCAATATTAATAGCACTTAGACTTATATACCACTTCATAGTGCATTACAGCCTTCTCTAAGTTGTTTACAGAGTCAGCATATTGTTCCCAATAATCTGGGTTCCCATTTCACCGAACTTGGAACAATGGAAGGCTGAGCCAATCTCGAGCTGGTGAGAATCGAACTGCCGGCAGTTGGCAGAATTAACCTGCAATACTGCATTCTAACCACTGCACCACCAGGGCTCTTAAGTACGTTTTCATAATATGCAACTATAGTAACCTAAAGAGCAGGGGTAGGCAACCTTGGCTCTTTTATGACTCGTGGACTTCAACTCCCAGAATTCCTGACCCAGTCATGCTGGCTCAGGAATTCTGGGAGTTGAAGTCCACGAGTCATAAAAGAGCCAAGGTTGCCTAGCCCTGCTATAGAGCTTATTAGAGATTCTCTGATATATAAAAATAAGGTAAAGGAGTCCCATTGGATTTTGTTCCACTAATAATTGCTGGCTATAGGAGGCGGTGCTCATCTCTGTTTCAAGGCCATTGAGCCAGCATTGTCAGAAGATATTTCTGCAGTCATGTGGCCAGCATGGCGTCACAGAATGCTGTTATCTTCCCACTGAAGTGGTACTTATTTATCTACTTGCAATTGCATGCTTCCAAACTGCTAGGTTGGCAGAAGTTGGAGCAAGGGCAGGAGCTCACCCCGTCGCATGGCGCTTGGGTCTTGAACGTGGGCTTCCAGCTTTCCAGCTGACAAGCCCAGTGTCTTAACCGCTGAGCCATCACGCCACCCCTCTATGATATATATTTCTTACTAAAAATGATCCTTATTAAATGATCCTTCAGTGGGATATAATTCCATTGTGAGAGGGCATGTTCCTGAAGGAAGACCTCTTTGTAGAAAATGGAGGATGTTTGCAGCTTTAAAGCCTCAAAGATAGATGTTTTGAAAAGTTTTGATAAGTAGCTTCCTCATTCTCCCTTCAGCAGATCTTAACAGAAAATGTGTTGTCATCTCTGTGGCTGATGACCACATCTGAACCAACCAACAGAGCTCTTGCATTAATTTCCTTTCTTATTGGCATTAGCAGGGCATCTCTGACCTAGAAAACATTCTATCAGCAGAAATGCCAGAACAAGAACATATCTTTGGCTCTGAAACCTGGCTACTGCAGGTCAAAATATTTTCACAAAGGAGGGGGTTATTCCAAAAGCAAAAAAACCTCAACTCTCCTGGTTACCAACTACATACAGGTAGTCCCTGGATTACAACTATTTGCTTAGTGACCATTCAAAGTTACAAGGGCATGGAAAAAAGCTACTTATGAACATTTTTTACATTTATGGCCTTCGCAGCATCCCCATGGTCACATGTTCCAAATCTGGAACCTTGGCATGTATTTATGAAGCATCCCTGTGGTCACATGATCCAAATCTTGGCAACAGGCATGTATTTATGCAGGTTGCAGTGTCTTGGGGTCATGTGATCACCTTTTGCGACCTTCTGACAAGCAAAGTCAGTGGGGAAGCCAGGTTCACTTAACAAGCGTGTTACTAACTTAACAACTGCAGTGATTCGCTTAACAACTGTGGCAAGAAAAGTCATAAAATGGGTCAAAACACATTTAAGAACTGACTTGCTTAGTAATAGAAATTTTGGGCTCAGTTGTGGTCATAAATGGAGTACAAATAATTGGGGAGGGAGGAAAAGAACTATAAAGTAGAGGAACAGTCAGTCACTTATAAGCTGTGTTTGGACTCCAGAATTGATTTCTGATCTAATTTAGAATAGCTGCAGGCTTAATTATGCCTTTCCTTAGCCATTTTTAGGGACTGGGTCAAATTCCTTCCTTCCTTCCTTCCTTCCTTCCTTCCTTCCTTCCTTCCTTCCTTCCTTCCTTCCTTCCTTCCTTTCTTTCTTTCTTTCTTTCCTTCTTTCTTTCTCAGATTGTTTTGTTTCTCCCCAATCTTTTGGGATTGCTGGTACACTGGGAACATTAAGGATATGTTGTGAGCATTCGTTCCCAGTATCTCCTGGAGAGATTTACTCAGTCACAAGGGTTTTGGTGAAGACAGACTGGAAAGTATGGTCCCCAATTCACCTTTTATAGCTACATTTCTAACGAAAATACTGGATTGTAACACAAACTAAAACATACGAAGAACAGCTGCAGGATTTTGGTATGGCTAGCCTAGAGAAAAGAAGGACTGGGGGGACATGATAGCAATATTCCAGTATTTGAGAGGCTGCCACAAAGAGGAGGGGGTCAGTTTATTTTCCAAAGCATCAGAAGGCAAGACAAGAAACAATGGATGGAAACTGATCAAGGAGAGAAGCAAACTGGAGTTAAGAAGAAACTTCCTAATAATCAGAACAACTAACTGGTGGAACAGCTTGCCTTCAGAAGTTGTGGATACTTCATCACTGGAGGTTTTTAAGAAAAGACTGGACAGTCACTTGTCTGAAATGATATTATAAGATCTCCTTGAGAAGACCTCCAAGCTCCCTTCTAGCTCCATTCTGCTTCTGTTTCTGGAAACATACACACAAACACACATCTACTGTATATTCTTTAAGCATGCTTAAGAATGACCAGGGAGATTCTTGGAAATGCAAATGGTGAAGGAAGCTCATTCTCGCGTTTACAGCATGACTGCTTCCTGATTTTTTTTTTCAGATAAAAAACCTTTAAAAAGGACAGGGGACACCAGAGAAAATGTTCCATGGATTATCATTCTAAGGCTTACAGATGGATGGCTGTAAAATTATCTTCAGCAGTTTATGCTAAAGTTATTTCTTTTTTTTCCCCTCTGCTGACCTTCACCATAATTAATAGTGATATCACCGAACTGATATCAGCCATGTTTTAACTTTTGCTACCCAGCGTTTAAAAAGGGTATGGAATTAGTTAATGTAATATGTACACATATTAGTGTTTGGTAGGTCCAAGGAGCTTTCTTTATTTCAGAAATTCAGAGGAAAGTACTTGAACGTATGGCACTATTATTTGTACATTGTGGAAAGAGGGCCTGAAGATCAGAGAGGTATTACTATTAAAGCCACATTGTGAATTCAAGACTTCTCAAGAACAGATGTGAGTTTTCAGGCTCCCAGTTCACATTTCTCCAAAGCAATGATGTCTATTAATCTATGAACTTTGGAATAAAGTAAATTCCAGGAGGTCTTGCTCTAAATGTGCATATGGTTGCAATCTTTGGGTACTTCCACATAGGAACTCAGTCCCAGTTCAAAACCAACGCTTGACCTCACCATTCCCATGATGACATCAGTGTTCAAATATGAAGTTTCTCTTTACTGCAGAACATGTGAGTTCTCAGGAAAAGTAAACTGTTTTAAACTTGTAAGCAGGTCAGCTTCTCCATTTACAGAAATTCTTGCCTCACTCAGTCTCTTGTCCCCTCAACTCCAGTTGCCTAGCGTGACTTTCAAGGAAGAAGATGGATTTGCCATTGGCAGGAATGACTCTCATTCTCTCCTCTCCCCCTCATGCCCCCCCCTCCCCAATATAGAACATGTGAAGTATGAATATGAATGGAGAAGTTGTAAGCCCTTTGGTTGTCAAGTGTCTTCGATTTGCATGTGAGGGGCTGTAAAATGGAACTGTTGGCAATGGGAAGTGATTTTGTTGTTGCAGTACAACAAAAGAAAAGAGTTCAGATTTTGGCTGCCTTAATGTTAAACCATTCCTTGCCATGGCTTCATTTATAAAGTTTGTCTTATTTGCCATAGCTTCATTTATAAAGTTTGTCTTATAAGTTCTCTCTCTCTCTCTCTCTCCTTGTGTGTTTCAGTAAGATTCAACTCACATGCCAACTAGAGAATATTGGGTACTGAGGTCCATACATCTTTAGGTTGCTGAAGTTGAGAAACACTGTTCTAGGGCAATTTGCTCCTTGGAAGAGATTTTGCAACATGAAGGCACAGAGGTAAACAGTTCAGAGGCAATGTTATGCCTAATATTCTGCAGATGTTGTCCCTGAGGTGACAACATTAGGATACACTTCCTTAGAGTGTATTCCTACTTTGTGAGAAGTAAATAGTTTTTCCTTCACTGTTCAGTCCCTCAGGTGGTGTTGGAACACAGCGTGGTTCCAAAATCATCACTTATCTTACCTGCATAAGACTGGGCAACAACACCTAAACGTAATATTTTTCAAAAGGCATTTTATTTATTTATTTCAATTCCGCCTTTATTATTTTTACGGATAACTCAAGGCAGTGAACATATCCAACACATCTTCCTCCTCCTCTTTTCCCCCACAACAACAATCCTGTGAAGGGCTGAGGGAGAGTGACTGGCCCAAGATCACCCAGATGACTTTCATGGCTAAGGCAGGACTAGAACTCATGGGCTCTGGTTTTCTAGCTGGTGCCTTAATCACTAGTCTAATCTATTAATTAATTAATTAATTGTTGTTAATTAATTGAAGTGTTAACACCACTTTATAATGCCTTGGTAAGGCCACACTTGGAATACTGCATCCAGTTTTGGTCACCACGATGTAAAAAAGATGTTGAGTCTCTAGAAAGAGTGCAGAGAAGAGCAACAAAGATGATCGGGGGACTGGAGGCTAATACACGTAAAGAACAGTTGCTGGAATTGGGTATGTCTAGTTTAATGAAAAGAAGGACTAGAGTGACATGATAGCAGTGTTCCAATATCTCAGGGGTTGCCACAAAGAAGAGGGAGTCAAGCTATTCTCCAAAGCACCTGAAGGCAGGACAAGAAGCAACGGATGGAAACTAATCAAGGAGAGAAGAAAGCTAGAACTAAGGAGAAATTTCCTGACAGTTAGAACAATTAACCAGTGGAACAATCTGCCTCCAGAAGTTGTGAATGCTCCAACACTGGAAGTTTTTAAGAAGAGATTGGACAACAATTTGTCTGAATTGGTATAGGGGTTCCTGCCTGAGCAGGGGGTTGGATTAGAAGACCTCCAAGGTCCCTTCCAGATTCTATTCTATTCTATTCTATTCTATTCTATTCTATTTAGTCTAATCTAGTAATTATTAATCTGTGGCCATTCAGCTGCTAATATGGGGAACTGGTTTCGATGCTTCATGTAGTGCCATGGGAAGTCAGCAGTATGATCTCATCCTCCTGTTGCCTTGTTGGAGCTCCAAAACGACTCATGGCAGTTTTCACAACTTGATGTCTACTGGATGTGGCGTCTAGAATTCTCAAAAACTGCAATACCAAGATATCTTGGGGCTATTACATTATTGTATAATAAGTACCAAGCTCACATCATTTTTTTAAAAAAAAACTTCACTTTTGTACTACCTCATCATAGTCTACATTATTTTGTGAAAGGCAGCAACTCCAGAAGATAAAAGACACACATTCAGATCCTGGAATTTAAAGAAGCCATAGACCAGAGGTCTTCAAGCTCTGCCCTTTTATGACTCATGGACCTCAACTCCCAGAATTCCTCAGCCAGCATGCCTGGCTGAGGAATTCTGGGAGTTGAAGTCCATGAATCATAAAAGGGCCGAGTTTGAAGACCCCTGCCATAGACGAATGAAGACCAGGCTTTGAAAAAGATGGTTCTTCTTCTTGAGCTACTTTTTTCTCCAGGTATTGGGTCAAGGAGCAGATAAATATCATCTCTCAGAAAGAAGTTTAGTACCATAATATTTTCACACCTAGCATGAGGAAGAAGGGGATAAAGATTGCATACTCATTTAAGGAAGGAAATATGATACTTCTGGAAGGTGGAAATGTATTACAAAATGGAAGATTTATATTAGGGCATATCTGAAATGGAATGTGGACTAAGTGCATAATTTGCAATTCTGCACTGCAATAAATGAATAACCAAATTAGTTTGGACTTGTTCCTCCTTTATGCCTGTTTTTTTTTTCTCTTCCACTTGTTCTCGGGATAAGCGTTTATTAAAACATATTCTTCTGTTATGGCAATAAGAGCTTTCAAGAAAAGGAACAAGATAAATAGAAGTGCACTTCCTGTAACAAGTTCCTAGAATCTTTTTTCTAATGTTACATAACCATAAGCAAAAAAAGCCATTCATTAGTGAGGCAGAGAATGAAAAATGTAATGTACTGACAGGATAATAAGCCAACTTTTTTCTGGCTTAATTACTGGGCAGTCAAAATTCAGCCTTATAATTTTCTTTTAAACAGTGATGTTTTTCAGAAAAAGACATGGTAGCTTTATAAGAGCTAACCAGGATTTGGACCTGTCCTATTACCAATTAAATTGGGGTGTCTCTGGAGAAAGACAGACACACAGCTAGATAATTTGACCTCATTGTGGTAGTTGTCCAAGAATCCGATCAGCTATTGAAGAAATAGGCCACAACTTACTGTCTTTCTTGTTTCTTAAGCCAATCTTGGAATGCTTCTCCAAAGAGCTTACAAAGGCAAAATGGCACTAGTGATATAACTTGCAATAAAGATAATTCTGGAACTCAAAGTAGTCCTCGAATTAACCTTAAAGTCACAAACTATGGTTACAAACCACTATGAATGGTTCACAAATGTTCCCACTAAGCCCAAAGCAAATAAACCAGATTATGTCATTATGTAATATATAAATTTAGCAACATTGTAAGATTGGGTAACTGTTGCCAACACTTACTACCTCCACATGGCCAATGACCCTAAGCTGCAACAAAAGGCACAACATATACACAAACTAACAGTCCTTGTTTCTGTTGTATCCCTGCCACATTGCCTCTGATTCCCCACCATTGAGAGAGTTAAGTTGTCCATATCTGTTCCAGAATTAAAATTGTATTTTCCCTCTCCCAGACATTTTCTTTCACAAATGCAACGTGATACCATTCAATCAGTAGCATGGTGATTCAAAGCAGGTGGGATTGGCTTACCTCCTATTAGCCAACTTTCTATTGGATGCTTTGGGCGGTTCAAGTATTTCTCTTCTACTCAGGATCCTGGATATTGTCCTCCATAACTATTTGGTTTGGGGTAGCAGGAAAGTCAGGTTCTCCACTAGAGTCTTCTATAGAGAGAGTGCAGAAAAGCGCAACAAAGATGATTAGAGGCCTGGAGGCTAAAACAGTTGTAGGCATTGGGTATGTCTAGTCTAGTGAAAAGAAGGACTAGGAGTGACATGATAGCAGTGTTCCAGCATTTGGGAGGTTGCCATAAAGAAGAGAGGGCCAACCTAACTTTTAAAGCACCAAAAGGCAAGACAAGAAACAGTGGATGGGAACTAATCAAGGAGAGAAGCAACCTACAACAGTGAGAACAATTAACCAGTGGAATGGCTTGCCTTCAGAAGTTGTGGGGGCTGGACTGGACAGCCACTTGACTGGAATGGTATAGGGTCTCCTGCTCAAGCAGGGGTGAGACTAGAAGACCTCCAAGGTCTCTTTCAACTTTGTTATTGTGTTATTCGGTTATTATATCCCACTAATTTTAAAAGAGGGATAAACCATACCAACAATTAAGGGATAGGCGGGCTGTGTGATATTGCTACAGAAGAGAGAGTTCATGGCGCAATCTTGCCGCTATTTTTGCACACGGGTTTAACAGTCCACTGAAAAGCACTAAACTTTCAACCTAATGTAACTTGAAAAGCTCACCATTAGTTGGAAAGTGCCAGTGGAAAATCTTCCTCTATACATGTCTGTCAGCTGTTAATTCACAGCTGATATGCATACAGGGGAAGAGTGCATCGTATGGTGGAAGACTGCCCTGCATTTTGCAATGGGAGGGTCTGCTAGAGAGAGGGATTCTCTTCTGCTGCTTACTACAGCTCTCATCGGTGCTTGTGGGCTGGTATGCCAGTTAATGCAATGCAGGAGGTTTTGTTCTGCGAAAGGACATGAAAGGGATTCTGCTGCTCAGCCCAGATATATGAGCCTAGTTTCTACTCACATTGGGGGTCAGAAGGAACAACCGATGTTACTTCTTTTTCTTTTCTTAGGCAGAGACAAAAATGAAGATTTGCAACCATTTTCCTGACCTTCTGCAAGGGGGTCAAAAACTTGACTTTACAGCCTTGTGGGGGAAGGGGGGCTAGGGGACCCTGCAACTGTGTAGCTGGCTGGCCTCATGAGAACTCCCACCCTCGCCACCTGTATTAACTAATGCTAAATGCCCACCTGGGAATTTTCTTTTACCTTTTTGAAATTTTATAATGTTAGAATTTTAAGAAAGTTAATCTTAAAATAATTTAATATTTTAACGTCAATGTTAAGCCCCAAGGAAATCAGAAAATCCAGGCAATTCAAACAGTATAAAGATTTATTGCAAGTTTAAGCTCTCTACAAGAATCTGAACCACCAACGGTCAAAGCAAATTGGCGGTAGATAAGAGTATAAGGAATTCAAAGTGGGCGGGACTTAGATCTATTGTGGGCATGAAGGGACTCATGACTAATGGATGAGCTGTTTGACTTCTCCCTTGGGCTCAGCCTGGTCATCTCCTACAGTCCATTTCATACGTTATTTATGTATTGTTTTATACTGTACGCTGCCCAGAGCCCCTCTCTAAGGGAGATGGGCAGTTTAGAAAAAGGAAATATAAATAAAATATACTGCTGTTGGTTGTTTTTATTCAAGTAGCCTTGTATGCCTATTCATCTCAAAGATTAGCTGGCCAGG
Organism: Protobothrops mucrosquamatus; assembly: GCF_001527695.2. Lineage (NCBI taxonomy): Eukaryota > Metazoa > Chordata > Lepidosauria > Squamata > Viperidae > Protobothrops > Protobothrops mucrosquamatus. The sequence goes on from NW_015387629.1 coordinate 97,513, forward strand.
ATATGTTTGAATTCCAGACTAAGCCCCATCTATACTATCTTGTTCTATGTGATGGTTCCAAAGGACTACAGTTCCATACATTTTTATAGCTTCCAACAAAGCAGATCCAGTCTTGAGCCTTTTCTCATATGTCCTGGTACTTTCCCATCAGGTGGCCAGTAACTTAACCAACTAACATGACAACTATCTGTGGTTTTAGGAAGCATCTTTTATTATGACACTTGTATCCTGTCATGTCTTCTTCAAACTGGAATATGCCTGAACAAATCTTTCTGTCTCTTTGAACTTCAGTGAGTCTCATGAAGTCATCTATTCAATCATGATAATTCATACAAATACATGATATAAAACTATAAACTGTGACAATAATGTGTATAGTTCCCACAACATTACACCCAAGGAACATTAATGACAATATGAATACTGTACATGTTTCAATGATTAATCCAGGAGTCCTCAACCTTGGCAACTTTAAGACTTGTGGACTTCAACTCTCAGAATTCCTCAGCCAACTAATATAATGGGCTAAAAGCCATTTCTCCAGGTCAGAATCCTGGTTGTTATACAGATAGTCCTTGACTTACAGCTACAATTGAGCCAAAAATATCCATTGCTAAGGAAGACAATTGTTAAGTGAGTTTTGCCCCATTTTACAATCTTTTTTGCTTCAATTGTTATACGAATCACTGCAGTTGTTAAATTAGCAACATGGTTGTTAAGTGAATCTGGCTTCCTCATTGACTTTGCTGGTCAGAAGGTTGCAAAAGGTGATCACATGACCCCAGGACACTGCAGCCATCATAAATACATGCCAGTTGCCTAGCGTCTGAATTTTGAAACATGTGGCCATTAGGATGATCTTCCAACAATGATGCCTTCGCCAAATCCTAAAGATTTGCTATTACTACCATTTTACTAATGAAGAAGTGCTCCAAAAGAGTTTCTGCAATCTACATAGCATTGTCCCACACAAAAGACTCCAACTTGTGGGTCATATTCTCCGAATGGAGAACAATTGAATCCCCAAGATGGCAATGAGATGGACACTCTTCATGCCAAATGACCAAGAGGAAACCCTTGAAATATATGATGAAGAACATTCCTGGAAGACTTAAAGACCCTAAACACCACATGGGAAGACACTGAAGTACATGCCCAAGACCGAAAATTCTGGAGATCCCTTCCTGCCCAATATGCTACACCGCATGAGAGTATCTAAGTCTAAAGACCCTGGGGATGCTGCAATGGCCGTGTGAAAACCAGTCACGAGTCCCTCTTTTCAGTGTCATTGTAACTTTGAATGGTCACTAAATTAATGGTTGTAATTCAAGGACTACCTTGACTATGATTGAGAATAATCTATTGGACAATGATAGGTTCCTTTTGTGATACCTTCTCTCTTCCTGCCGAGACTCTTCCTTCCACATGCCCCCTCTATTCCTCTTCATCCACAGCAAACGGTTGGGAATAAATAATTGGTGGGTGGGTTTGCTTGTCAAGGAATATGGAAATTAGGCTGAGAGCCCCAGACCCCAAAACTTCACTTGACCCAGTCTAGTTTTAGAGGGAGTTAATGAAAAGGACAGTAACGGTTCTGTTGAGAGGGATGTAATGGAGAGATTGGAAGCCTGAAAGCTGCCGAAGGTTTTGTACAGGTTGTGTTCTGGATCATGTAACCCTGACTAGAGCATGTAGATCTGTATGTTAGAATGTTTGTCATTTATTGGGTTAAGCACTGTCTCCTTAAGAGATGGCTTATGGGTAATGTAGTTTTAGCTAGTTAGCTATTCCATGTTAACAAGTATGTAGGAGAAGCCACTAAATTTCATCACAGGATATCCTGGGCATGTGCCAGTTTGGAATGCCTTTGTCTTTGTGCAAACCAACCATGCAGCACACTTGGACATTGAATGTAATCAGGCACAAGTGAATATGGAGAAACTATTGATTTTACTGACTTAATGGACAAATGTTCACTACTGGACGCATCTTCAGGAATGTACGTTTCTGTTAAGGATTCCCGGATTAAATATTTGTTTAAATCCATTTTGTTGTGTTATCTATCTGGGTCTGAACCACTCAGTTCAGGACACAGAATAGTAAAATCAATAGTTTCTCCATATTTACTTGTGCCTGATTACATTCAATGTCCAAGCGTGCTACATGGTTGGTTTGCACAAAGACAAAGGCATTCCAAACTGGCACATGGCCAGGATATCCTGTGATGAACTTTAGTGGCTCCTCCTACATACTTGTTAACATGGAATAGCTAACTAGCTAAAACTGCATTACCCATAAGCCATCTCTTAAGGAGACAGCGCTTAACCCAATAAATGCCAAATATTCTAACATACAGATCTACATGCTCTAGTCAGGGTTACATGATCCAGAATAGGTTGGTAGACACAGTTCAAAAGGAAGTAAGGCCAGGATCCATTCAGGGGAGGCTCCAAGGGTTTGAAGGGGTGAAATAGGTGCACTGCAAGGTTTATGGCATGTGCTTTGCCCTTTAACCTTCCAAAGATTTTTTTAAAAAAAATGCAAAAGGGCTTGAGACAGGGTTTCATGCAGAAAACAGCATTCTGCACGGAAGCCCCAGTGCTATCAAATTCCTCCTTAGTATTTTCTTCTCAAAGCTGAACAATGTACCCTGTTCCTCAAATAGGAGTTAGCTTCTGGTCTTCTGATCATTGTCAGTGACTTTTTTTGGGGGGGGGGCTTCTGTCCAAATCCTTCCTGAAGTTTTATTGGTTATAATAATACAAATGACCTCCTATACCAGTGGTGGCGAACCTATGGCACGCGTGCCAGAGGCGGCACTCAGAGCCCTCTCTGTGGGCACATGTGCCATGCCCTGGAGATGGCGAGGGACTGGCCTCTGCCACCCTGGCCCCGCCCACCCAGTCTGCCATGACCACCGCGGCCACACCCACCCGGCACCCCGTGATAAATAAGTGGGTTTTGGGTTGCAGTTTCGGCACTGGGTCTCTAAAAGGTTCGCCATCACGGTCCTATACTAGAAGATATACAACTTTATTTGGCTTTTGAAGTCACCCAACTCCAAAAAGGCTGGGGAGTTGACTGTTTTAAAAGAATACGTAATATAAGGAGAAAAATGTTCAGACAGACATTTCTCCTGTTGCTCAATTTCTTATAAACTTCTGGTTGGCTGCTCTGGAAAGGAAAAGAGAATGAATGGGGCCAGACGAGTCTTTGGGCTCCTCTTATGTTCTTTCCTTAATGCATTGTACAAACAACAAGAAACAGATGCTTTTGGTGGGAGGAGAATGTGGGTGTGCTTTTTGTTCAGTGACACATCAATAAAAATGCCCTATTGGACAAGTTTCCTGCCATAGGGTGTGTATGTGTTTTTCCATGGAAACAGCTGGTCCCTATTACCCTACACAAAAAGAGCATTGCCATCCCTGTTCAGTGCTGGAAGTGGAATGTAGCAAGCATGAAATAATAAGCAAGGCGGCGGCAGCTGTAAATGTTGAAAAAAAAAAATCCATCTTCCAACACTAGACTTGCCATTGTATCCTGTAAAGCAGCCTTTCCTGACCTCTTTTATCCCATGTTGATTGGGAACAATGTAAATGGTAGTTCAGTGCATCAGGACAGCACCTCCAGATTTGGGAAGGTTGCGGGCAAGTCAAGGCAAACTTGTGACTTTCTTAAGGAAAACATCTGAGGAATTTGGATGAAAGCTATGAAAGAGTTGTGATAAGGCTTTACAAAACTTCCTTAATGGGGGTGGGGGAGAGTCAGATTCCAAGTATCCCTTGGCTGTCCCTGGCTAACGCATAATGAAAGGTCAGGAAAGATCTTAAATGAGTTTGAGAAATTCTGAAGAACACAAAAAAAGAGGTTTTGATAATGGACTATGCTTCTATTCCATCCGATGAAAAGGGATTTATGTGTCTTTCTCCTGTGTTGAGACGCAGGAATTGTCCTACGTCAGGAATTTGAGATGTGTGAACCAGTTGCCAAGCATCTGAATTTTGATCAGATGATCATGGGGATGCTGCAAAAGTGTAAGTTTCCTGTTTCCTTTCTCACATTGCCTGGAACTGCTGCAATGGGCAGTGGGGTTAACCTGATTTCCTTCATCATTGAAGAGCCCCATCTTCAAGAGCTGTGCTTATGCTCCAACCACTTCTACCAGGCTTTACAGGTTAAAATCAACACTTGAAATTGTGCCTAGACTGTAATAAACATAGATAATGTAATTCTGGTATCACACATCTGACGTTAAGCCTCAATCAGCTGGGCTAGTTCCCAAACAAGAACCACAAAGATTTCAGTAAATCTTTAATGCTAATCTAGAGGAATCTGGTAAATCAACTTCCTGACAGTTAGAACAATTAATCAGTGGAACAACCTGCCTCCAGAAGCGGTGAATGCTCCAACACTGGAAGTTTTTAAGAAGAAACTGGACAGCCATTTGTCCAAAATGGTATAGGGTTTCCTGACTGAGCCGGGGGTTGGACTAGATGACCCACAAGGTCCCTTCCAACTTTATTATTATTATTATTATTATTATTATTATTATTATTATTATTATTATTGTTGTTGTTGTTGTTGTTGTTGTTATTGTTATTACTATTCTATTCTATTCTATTCTATTCTATTCATTATTAATCTGTGGCCATTCAGCTGCTAATATGGGGAACTGGTTTCGATGGTTCATGTAGTGTCATGGGAAGTCAGCAGTATGGTCTCATCCTCCTGTTGCCTTGTTGGAGCTCCAAAACGACTCATGGCAGTTTTCACAACTTGATGTCTACTGGATGTGGTGTCTAGAATTCTCAAAAACTGCAGTATCAAGATATCTTGGGGCTATTACATTATTGTATAATAAGTACCAAGCTCACATCATTATTTTTTTAAAAAAACTTCACTTTTGTACTACCTCATCATAGTCTACATTATTTTGTGAAAGGCAACAACTCCAGAAGATAAAAGACACACATTCAGATCCTGGAATTTAAAGAAGCCATAGACCAGAGGTCTTCAAGCTCTGCCCTTTTATGACTCATGGACTTCAACTCCCAGAATTCCTCAGCCAGCATGCCTGGCTGAGGAATTCTGAGAGTTGAAGTCCACAAGTCATAAAAGGGCCAAGTTTGAAGACCCCTGACATTAATTAATTAAAGTCTCATCCCACTAATTCTTGCATTTTGAAAAGAGGATCGTTATAATACCAATGCTTGTTGGTGTTGCATGCAATTCATTCACATCAAAGGATTTGCAATAAGGTAAAATTCATTACTTTGGCAATGAAAAACAAAATTCTGTCGCAATGGGCATTTCTTCATTGTTCGGTAGCTAAGTAAATCAAATTTGCATTACTGATAGGAAAGCCAGAAGTTTAATCAACAGGTTATATTTTTCCTTTAAAAAAATATTCTGGTTGACATTTTTAAGATAACATTTTTATATAATGTACATATGCCAAGATCAAGTTGTTAACTTCTCAAATTGTGGCCAACAGCTACAATAATTACATTTATATTGCTTGGCCTTTTAAAAAACATAAGCTGAAACAGGTTGGATCAGACCAAAGACTTGTTTCCTAAAGAAGCCACGAGAGGATTACCGTATGATAAGCTACAGGATGGGCATGCATGCAATAACATTAACATTAAAATGTTTTCCAATAACTGAGGCATAATGTCCCTGTAGTATACTATGGTATCATATTGTATTATATCGGTTAATATATGGAAGGACAGGTTAATCGAAATCCCAATTTGGATAGTTCTGATACCAGAAATTCCAAAATGTTACATGCTTTGTGACCAACAAAATAGAAGTGCCATTAGGAAAACTGCACATTCTAATTATACATCATACACAAAAATGTATTAGGAAGACGCCATAATTTACAGTTCTCCATTGAGAAAAATACTTTATGCTCTGCTTCCTTAATCTGTTACTATTAAGACAGGGTTGAACTGCATGGCCCTCCAGATGTGAGTCTGGCCAATATTGAGGAAATTGTAATTCAACAATATCTGGAGGTCTGCATGTTGCTCACTTCAATGATAAAAGGATCTCTCCTTTTATCCTGTTAAAAGCTTCATAAAAGTCCAAACATTGCTCCAATTCAGTGCCTAGGAGTTGAAATCCACAAGTCTTAAAGTTGCCAAGGTTGAGGACCCCTGCCCTAAACTCTCTAAAACAGGATGTCAAATTGCTGGCCCGCGGGCCGGATGCATCACGACGAAACCATGCCCATCCCATTGCCGGCAATCTGGAAAAAGTAGCGATACGTCGTGCGACGTCACGTGACATCGCGAGTTTGACATGCCTGCTCTAAAATGAATGAGGCAGGACTGATGTCATTAGAAACTCTGTTGACTGTTCTAAACTTTCACCTTTCCACCAACAAACTTAGAAGAGGTTTAGCTAACTGAATTGTCATTTCCTAGATCCTGACTGTTTAATTGTTTGTTAATTCCTTAAACCTTTGTCCCTCTAGCTCACATGTGGATCTCACTTCAACTTATTCTCACAACAATCCTGTCAGGAAGGTTAGGCTGAGGCAGTTTCCATAGCAGGGTGTGAAGTTTGCACCAAGTGTTTCCAATCCTTGTTCAACACTTTAACTAGCACACTCCACTGACTTTACAATGGTTGTTTTCCATTGAAACCTCATGTTTCAGTTTCTTAAGATCTGTTGGATAGGATGCCATCTCTATTAGCCTTTTGTGATCACTATTTGCATCAAAGCCATCTAATCCAGAGAGGCATTGGTTCAGTCCAGGAAGCCTCCACTCAGCAACCGAAGCTTGTTATTAATACTTTCCATCTTATTGGCTTTTTGAAGCAGCTAGCATGGTTTATTTATTGATTTATTCAATTAAGATATTTCTGAAAAAAATGTAAGGCAACAGTGAGGCAAAATTAAAGATTTTCATGTGAAGCAAATGAAGAAATTCAGTAATAAATTAGTAACAAATTATCACTTTTTATTCTTTTATCTTTGGTCATTATTTTTCTTTTCAAGTATCTATTTTGAGCTATTCTATATAAGCTCAATGTAAGACACAAGTTGCTTTTCATGAAGCCCAATCATGTTTCATCTTTCATTAATTCCTACCACCATCTGGGATAGGATGGACTGGCTGTATGTCAGAAGCTTGACTTGGCACCATTTTTTTTTAAAATGTTTATGGCTTTTGATAATTTTTGCCTGTTTTTTATATTGCTTTAGTTCTTGATTGGGAACCACCCAGAATTTGGTACAAGATGGATGGTTATAGAATTAAAAAAAAATCAATACATAAAGTAGTCTCTTTTACGCAGTTATCTGTTTGGAGGCAGCTCTTTTCTACGTAGGCCATTTTTTAATTTGGATTAGAGAAAGGCACACCAAAATGGATTTTGCTTAACACTAGCATTTGTGGCTTTGTGAAGTTGTTAGACTCCTTTGTGGATTTCCACTCAGAACTGAATCAGTGATGGATTTTATTTTTTAAAATATAGTCCCCTTTGAGCTAATGTTTTCAGCACAGTTGTTTAGAAATAACCTCACAGCTGCTAAATACATTGAGCTATTATAGCTCCTTCGTGTAGGCTACATCAACATTTAACAACTAGGAATCTAAGGCAAATGGAACTTTTAGGTTTATTTATAAATGTTTTTCAGATTATTCTTAGGTTCCAGCTAGACATTATGATACTGTAAAGGACACAGTGTGTTGATTAAATAACATGTGTTACTGTTATAGACATTTTAAGGAAGACTCCAAAGATAGACAAAATGTCATCAGCAGCATGTTTCTAATTCTTACATTTAACCTCTTTTTTTTCTTAAGTGTAAAGTTTGTTCCAAACACCCAGAAGAACAGGAAGAAATCATCTGAGTTTGTAACTAAACATGGATGGTTATACATTGTGGAAGAAACACCCTAATTTGAATAGAATTGAACTTATTCTTTGGTACAATTTAAGCACTGGATGAGTTTGATCAAATAACAAATCTATGTCAAGAGTGAAAATTTGGCAGCTATGTGCCTCTCTGTTTTCATCTTGCCATTAGAGTAAGGGAGGGAGGGAGGTGTTGCTTTTGAATGGGTTAGTTAGAGAAACGAAACCTCGCCAGTTCTACAGAAGCTTGCTGAGAGTCAGCAGCATGGAAACCTTTCAAGGACATTTTAGCAGGTGTGAAGAAGATAGCAGACGGGTCCCACAACAAAAAGAACAAGTTTACATGAGCTACGTGGACATCTGGGGGGTTTGGCTGGGAAAGTCATTGTTTTATGCCATGGTCTGATGCCTTGGGATTTTAGAGTTAGTTTGACCTCATCTTTACCAGGCCATCTATTCAATAAACAGTAAGCTTTTCAGAAACGAAAAAGATCCTGGACTTTTATTTGGATACTGGAGTTAGAGACTGACAGTCTGGTTTCTCGATGTCCTGACTTGCAATCGTCATTTTTGTTACTGCTAGAATATTTGTTACTGCCAAGCATATTTAAATTCTAAAGAAGTAAATAATAACCTCCTACATACATACAATAGTGAGTGCAATATTTGTTCAGAAAAACTTTTTTTTAAAAAAAGCATGACCCTTGAATTGTAGTTATGTGAAGCTGGTGGAGGAGGGCATAATTACAGACTATACTCAGAGCTTCCAGAGGTCAATGGGTGGTTTCCTTTAAATTTGTTTTAAAGTTCTATTTGTCTGATTCTTCTTCCTTCTCTTTGTAGAACTGGGCTTTTCTGTTTCTTTTTACCTACACAGTCCCTTTCAACTTGATCCCTGTGTTATTCATCCGGGAATTATTAAAAAAAACCCATTAATGCCTGATATCATGCCAGCCATTAATTTGGGTAAAATAGAACTTTTTTTCTTTATTTTGCCTGAGCACGGGATAGGTGCTCTTTTGGGCTCTGTATATCTTGTGTCTAGAAATGCCTGCTATTTGCTTTATTCCCTTTGTTCTCTGTTCTTTTCCCCTTCTGCACCCTTCCCCAGTTTTGTTTTTCCTTTTTTAATGAAAGGATTCTCTTTCTTGCATTGCCTCCTAAGGTTGCTTTACTTTGAAGTGAGTGAATCAACCCACAGAGACAAATGGCTTAAGCCTCTAATGTCTTGGCACGGGAGCAAATTCTAGCAGCTGTTGTGGGATTCCATCGGTACAGCCTTCTGTGGAACCAGGGTTCATAGTGAACTTTCTCAAAAGATGCATCGTCTCTGCTCATTCAAGTCAGTTTTGCTGCAACATCATTCCCACACCTCTCTGTATTGTTTTTTTAAAGCTCAGTTTGTGTCTCTGTTCTTGTATTGTACATGCTGGATATCTATAAAATATTGTTGCAGGGGACACAGTAAAATACGTTTCTCAGTTAGCTTGTTTAGTACTTACCCTTCTTTTAAATCAGGGGTCCCCAACCCCCAGTCTGTGGATCAGTACCAGGTGGTGGCATGCCAGCAACCGGTCCGCACAAACAAGCAAAGACCCATCCATGGGATGCAGGCAGCCCACAAAACCACGCAGTTTCCGGTCCGCGGAAAAACCTCCACAGAACTGGTCCCTAGTGCCCAAAAGGTTGGGGACCTCTGCTTTAAATTATGATCAGGTAATATCTATTTCTAACAGTATTATCTATCTGGTGCTTTCCAGGCATGTGGGTGTGTATTAGCTAGCCTGAGGAGACAATATTGTAGTTCATCATTTATGGTTTTGGACCTCTTATAAAGAGTAGGGAATTGCCTTAACTTTTAGAGTGGGAAATTTTCAATTTTCTAATTTACAGAATATGTGTCAGCATTCATCTTCAGTCTCTTGGCTTTTTCAGTCCTTGATTGTATAGCCATATGCTTGTTCATTCTGGATATTACATTAGTAATATAGTACCTAGTCCCAAATTCTGCACTTATTGTACCCAGGAGTGCTTTCCAGTGGTGGGATTCAAATATGTGAACAACCGATTCTCTGTGTGGATGCTGCTTCCGGAAGTCCATTCTGGGCCTGGGTAACAAGAAATTAGCTACCGGTTCTGCCGAACTGGTGCAAACTGGCTGAATTCCACCACTGGTGCCCCCCCTCTCTCCATACATATATATACATTCACATGTCTGTCTGTCTGTCTGTCTGTCTGTCTGTCTATCTCTTATCTATCATCTTATTTATCTATATCTATCTTATCTATCACCTTATCTATCTGTATCTATCTTATCTATCATCCATCTATCTGTCTCTGTCTCTCTGTCTATCTATACCTACCTAGAACAACCAGTGGAACAACCTGCCTCCAGAAGCGGTGAATGGTCCAACACTGGAAGTTTTTAAGAAGAGACTGGACAGCCATTTGTCCGAAATGGTATAGGGTTTCCTGCCTGAGCAGGGGGTTGGACTAGATGACCTCCAAGGTCCCTTCCAACTTTATTATTATTATTATTATTATTATTATTATTATTGTTGTTGTTGTTGTTGTTGTTGTTATTGTTATTATTGTTATTATTATTATTATTATTATTATTATCTTTTATTCATTAAACATGAACCTCAGTCAACTGAAGATTCAAATTGGCTGGCGCTGATGGTTGATACGGGTTGCTACCAGCATCCTAGGTGTCAACCAGGTATCTCCTTAAAATATAAGATGTTCCGAGTAGCGCAGTTTTTTGCAACATTGTTGGAGTTATTGCAGGAAGCTGCAGTTTCTTGATGTATTTTGCAAAGTTTTGGGACATAGTTCCCAGTGCCCCGATGACAATGGGTACCACTGTTACACGTTTCATCCATAATCGTGCAGTTTCGATGGCCAGGTCGCGATATTTCATAATTTTTTTCAGTTCTTTTTCCTCAACTGGTACAGCGATATCAATCAGCTGTACGCTTTGGTTCTCTACAACTGCAATATCCAGCGTATTGTGTTCCAAATGACGATCTGTCTGTATTCGAAAGTCCCACAAGATCTTCACCCTCTCATTCTCAACAACTTTTTCCACCCTATGTTCCCACGACTTTTCGGACACAGGCAAGTTGTATTTTTTACACAATGCCCAATGGATTAATTTAGCAACTTGGTCATGTCTAGATTTGTAATCAGTTTGCACGATTTGGCTGCACTCACAAATTAGGTGTGAAACAGTTTCAATTTTGTCATTGCAAAATTGTCATTGCATTTTCTCATTGTCATTGGATTGTCAGTGGATTTTTGTATCTTCGCTTTCATGGCATTAGTTTGTAGTGCTTGTTCTTCAGCAGCCAGTATTAAGCCTTCCCTTTCTTTCTTGATGGTTCCCATTATTATTATTATTATTATTATTATTATTATTATTATTATTATTATTATTATTATTATTATTATTATTATTATTATTATTATTATTATTATTATTATTATCCGATAGTAATATAAAAGCGAAGTTACATCTCTACAAGATCTTCCAGAGGTTGAAGACAAGCCAATTAATAATACCCTTTAGGGCAGGGTTTCCCAAAGTCTAATTGTATTATTTTTATTGTTCACTTGTGCTCATTTTGGTCTTTTGTGTTCATATTGGTGGTTTGGAGTTTGGATTTTTAGGGGAGGTGCATACAATAAGATTGCACAAAAGGGAAGTGTAATGGCAAAAACTGTAGGAAGCAAGACTGACTTGGGGTTAAACATCAGCTACAAATAGGATTTATAATCCATCACCTGGTAGAAAGAAACAGCCGTCTCCTGGCCAAAATTCAAGCTGCCAGATTTAAACAGCATTTTCAAGTGATGAATAAAATCCTTTCCTTAGTCCTTATGCTAAGGTTGCCGTTCTGGCAGTTTTGCAGGCCTGCAGCAGCCAAGATAAAACTACATTTATGTGTGAAAGTACATTACCGAATATCAGACTCTGCTAAACCAAAAGGGCAAGAATTCAGCTTACCTGGGAAACACACACACACCACACCTCTTTTTTTCTCTCTCATTAATTCCCTTTGCATAAACTGAGAATGTGAAAGATGAACATTCTGGAATACATCATATGATCCTCAGACTAAACATAACCATCTGCTTCCCTTAACGGAGTTGTTGATTTTGTTTTTAACAAAATATAAAAGTTCAATTATTGTTGTAACCTAACCTGTGTACTTTTAATTTCCCCTCCTAAGTTTTATAGAATGAATAGAGTGACAGTTAGTTTTAAGGCTGTAGGGTAGACACCAACCTGGAGCCCCACAGTGCCAATACAAAGAAGGAACTCAGTATAACCTCCTTGTATGCATATGTTTTCTCTATTTTCATTAGAGTTTTTTTTTTTAAAAAAAACAGAGACAAAAGTACTTGTCTGGGATGCCAATTATGATTTGGAGTATATATATATCCAATGGATTTCATTCAGGCATGCCCTCAAATTAAGAGTCAGCCTGCGCATTGACATTGATACTCACGGTTCAGTGAGGTGACCTGAATCTCTCTTTATAAGACAGAACAGTAGAAGGTGACTTTATGCTGCTTACACGGCAAGGTCATTTTTATTTCTTCCTCCTAGAGTTCCCTCATGTTCAGCCACCAAAGTGGGCCAAAGTTTGAGATACATAGCTTGGTCCTAGCACAAGTAAAAATCAAAACATAGTAAGACCTACAAGAGGTAAATTAAGTGCTGAAGTTAAGCCTGGAGTGTGAGGAAGGTAGGTTTTCTAGATAGCTGACAGGAATAAAAAGGGGTAGAAATAAAAAAATGCACGGTCAAAGATAGAGGCCTAAAGGTCTGGTTCTAGATCAAAGTGCAACAAGAAAGAAAAAAAATTAAAATATTATGCTAATACAATTCCTTGGTAGATAAAGAAACATGCCAAAGGGGAACAACTGGGCTCATACTCTGGCAAATAAACAAGCTTTACACTAATTTCTAATAGACTTAGGGCAGATGAATTCTGGGCAACCACAAAAAAGGCCCTGAATTGCTTCTTACATAGGAAACTATGTCTTCAAGCTTGATTAAAAAGTGCAGAGGCTTGGCTCATATGCAAAATGAAGTCTGCTTGGGTTTGTTTTTTTTCAGTTTTAGTAGATGGGATGCAGTAAAATTTGCACTGCAAATTAAAACAATTTTATAGGCATGCATTATATCAGAGGTCCCCAATCTTTTTGGCGGCCCAGAAGGGAGGCAGGCACTGTTATGTGCACATGCACGAGCACATGTGCACATGCAAACGGGGCTGCACGAGCATGAGTACCACAAATGGGGTGGTGCTAGTGCCAGCGAGATGCTTGGAGCAGCGCTAGTGCTGGCGGGATGATCGGGACGGGGTGGTGCTAGCACTGGTGGGATGCTCGGAGCGGCGCTAGTGCCGAGGGACACTCGCAGCGGCGCTAACGTGAGTGTGGCGGGGGTGAGTGCATGCACACATGCGCGTGCAATGGCCATCCCTTCACGCGGCCCGTGGCCAAGAGGCCACGGCCTGGTGGTGGGCCGCAACCCACAGGTTGGGGACCCCTGCATTATATGGCAGAATGAGTTTCATATTCCTTGCTTTTCTCTTCATATGTCTGTACCCCTGCCAGTAAGTATTATGATATATCTGAAGACGGCTGTGCCATTGATTTTGTCCTTCAATATTTTCCCTCAAGAGTTAATGTTGGAGTTTATGTTCCTGGTATGGAAAAGAAGCTAGGAGTCAGTCATTCCCAAAACAGAGATGTCAGTTATATAAACCATCAAGGACTGTTCAGAAGAGGCAAATCTTTGACTCGTGGGTATAATTGCCTTTGGGTCTGGCAGAAAATTTTCAATTTCATCCTAGCAGGAGCCAATCAATTGTTTTACATGGCATCGTCCTAGTGTATTCTTAGCCAGACATGTCATGTTATTTGTTTGAGAGCTTCTAGCTGGATCAAACTCCAGAAGCCGGAATGAATTGTGTGGGAGTTTCTACTAAGATTTTGTCAGGAAGCCTGGCACTTGTCTCATGGGTAGATCCATTCAAATCTTTTGAGACAGGGCTAAGAAATAACCCTTTTTTCTTTAGCATCATCAGAAATAGGTTGGCTCATAAGTTATCAGTTTTAAGACTCGGTTTCAGCTGTATACCCAATGCAGATTGCCTGTTTCTGCAAAGTTCAAACAGACTGTAAATTATTTTTTGACAGGTACCCTTGGGCTACTCAATTTTCACAGGCTTCTTTCTAGACATCTGCCCTTCAAATGACTGCAGATGGCATTATTTGTTATGAAATTTTTTTAAAAAAAGGAAAGAGAAAGCAAGCACATGCATTTATTTCTTCTGGAATGATCAGTCTAAGGGCAATTGTTACAAACATAGTCTCTATGGGAAGAAACAACCACGATTTATGTTGTTCCAAAAACAATGACTGTAAACACAAAAATGGATGTCAGGGGAGCAAGCAGACAGCCAAGATGCTTTCAGGCAATCAGCCTTTACATTCTCCAGCTCTTCTTACTGAACTTTAAAGGCCAGCAGGATTTATCTGTTTTGACATTTATGGACACGGGGATGCTACATGCATGGAAGTGATTAAATGTTTTCAAGTCCAAAGCACACTCAAAGGAGCAACAGCCAATCAGCAATTGGCTTTTCTGGCCAATCCCTCTACATAAAAAAAATGTCAGCCAATCAATCCTCTCAGATTGACCCTGACAGCAATCTTCCAATATTTGAAGGGCTGCCACAGGGAAGAGGGCGTTGACTGATTCTCCACAGCACCTGAGGCAGGGCAAGAAGCAATGGGTGGAAGCTCATCAGAGCTGGAAATAAGGAGGAATTTCTTGACAGCGAGAACTATTAAGCAAGCGGAACAGCTTGCCTCTTGGAGTGGTGGGTGCTCTGTTGCTGGAGGTTTTCAAGAAAAGATTGGGCAATCATTTGTCTGAGATGATATGAGGACCCCTGCCTTGGGCAGGGGGTTGAACTAGAGACTTTTCTCATGACCCAAATATCACAAATTTAGGAAACTGCTCCAAATATTCCTTAAATTGAAACCACTGAGAAATACATTTGTTTTGGGATGCACTATTGACAGAAAAAAATGTCTATAAAAGTATTCAGAAGCTAAAACTGGCACAAAATGCAGCAGTGTCAACAGTTTTAAGTGCCGCTGGGGTGGCACATCATCATCATCATCGTCGTCGTTGTCGTTGTCGTTGTCGTCGTCGTAGTAGTAGTAGTAGTAAAGCTGGAAGGGACCTTGAAGGTCATCTAGTCCAACCCCCTGCTCAGGCAGGAAACCCTATACCATTTCAGACAAATGGCTGTCCAGTCTCTTCTTAAAAACTTCCAGTGTTGGAGCATTCACCGCTTCTGGAGGCAGGTTGTTCCACTGGTTAATTGTTCTCATTGTCAGGAAGTTTCTCCTTAGTTCTAGGTTGCTTCTCTCCTTGATCAGTTTCCATCCATTGCTTGTTGTCCTGCCTTCAGGTGCTTTGGAAAATAGCTTGACTCCCTCTTCTTTGTGGCAGCCCCTGAGATATTGGAACACTGCTATCATGTCCCCCCTCGTCCTTCTCTTCATTAAACTAGACATATCCAATTCCAGCAGCCTTTCCTTATATGCTTTAGCCTCCAGTCCCCTAATCATCTTTGTTGCTCTTCTCTGTAT
>NW_015387629.1:113170-177377 GCF_001527695.2 Protobothrops mucrosquamatus
CATCTTTTTTACATCGCGGTGACCAAAACTGGATGCAGTATTCCAAGTGTGGCCTTACCAAGGCATTGTAAAGTGGTATTAACACTTCATGTGATCTTGATTCTATCCCTCTGTTAATGCAGCCTAGCACTGTGTTGGCCTTTTTGGCAGCTGCAGCACACTGCTGGCTCATATTTAGGTGATTGTCCACTAGGACTCCAAGGTCCTTCTCACAATTACTACTATTGAGCAAGGTGCCACCTATGCTGTACTTGTGCATTTGGTTTACACTCCTGCTGCACAAAACAGCATCGGTTGCTGTTTTGCTTCCAGGTCCAATTCAAGGTGTTGGTCATAACCTTTAAAGCCCTTTATGGCATGAGTCCATCTTACCTGAGGAACTGTTTCACCTTGATGGGATTGGCCTGCCCCACTCAGTCTGGTGGAAGGGGCACGCTCCTGCTCTTTTGAACATCATGCCCCTTGAAGTAAGATTCCTCCCCCGCCCTTCCGAAAGGGTCTGAAGACCTGGCTCTGCCAACTGGTTTATGGCTTCCATGTGGCATTTCATTTGGGAGGTGACTAATAGCAGATCTCACCTCCACCCCTTGCCCAAACTGGTTCTTTTATTTGCTGTGTTGTTAACTTAATGTTTTAACTTTGCTGCCCAATGCTTTAATCTTTTGACATTTTCATTGTTTTATATCCTTATTTATACCATTGTAAGCTGCCCAAATGAGATGGCAATGACACGGGTGGCATAGAAGTTAAATAAATAAATAATATAAACGATTTCCTCCGAGTTGGCATTTCTTGATAATTAAAGGTTAGACTATTGGGAAGCTAAGAGAACTGAAGACATGAGAAGAATAAGTTCTAGGTTCATCTTGAGCGTGGATGGGGGAAATGTAAGTGCTTTGAGTATTTTCCCCTTATATATTCGTTTTAGGATTGCCGATAAGCTGCACAGATAACTAAAACAATTTTAAAGGTTTTTTTTTTTGTTTCAAAATTTTTATATCAATTTTAAAGGTTTTATTAGTTGCGATTCTAAAGTTAGTGGCCATTGATATAATATAACTACAGTCCTAAACCCATTGATGTAAATTTGATAGCTAGAGTGCTATTGAACTAAATGCAGATAGTCCTTAACCTACAACCACATTTGGGACTGGAATTTTGGTTGCTAAGCAATGTGCTCATGGGTCATCATGTGAATGATTTTGATTTTATGACCAATTTACTGTGGCCATTAAGTGAATCATGACATCATCAACAGAATCCAGCTTCCCTAATTGACTTTGCTTGCTGGAAGTTGACTGGGAAGGTGGCAAACTGCAATTGCGTGACTGCAGGGGGTGATGGTCATAACTTTGAGGACGGATCAAAAGTCACTTTTTCTGAAGCCCTCTGAACTTCAAACTGTCATTAAGCAGATAGTCATAGGTCAGTGATGGTGAACCTATGGCACGCGTGCCAGAGGCGGCACTCAGAGCCCTCTCTGTGGGCACGCCCATTGCCGCCAGCATCTCACGCAGGTCCATTAGGCCGCCGCTGGCGCCCGGAGCAACAGCCCCGCCCAGCACAAACGAGGCAAAGTGGCCAGCTAGCAAGCTCGAGTAGAGGTGGTAGAGCACGCCCCCATTTATTTATTTTATTTATTTATTGCTTGCTGGCCTCTGTGTGCGGGGGCTGATGGTGTCAGGCAGCACCGGCCCTGCCTCGCCTTGCCTTGCTCTGCAGCAATGGCACCCCCGCCCTACCCCCTGCCTCACCCTGCAGGAAAAGCCTCCTGCACACTGCCCCACCCACCAGAGATCCCCTGGATCTCCCCCAATCCTGCCCAGCCCCCATAGATGTCCCCCCCACAAGCAACATCGAGGTGGCCACGCCCACCCCAGCCATGGCCACCCAGTCTGCCATGACCACCACAGCCACACCCACCCAGTGGGCCATGCCCCCCCACTCCCCCCTGAGGGCACCACAATATTGATGCGGCCCTGGCACTTTGCGATAAATAAGTGGGTTTGGGTTGCGGTTTGCGGTCTCTAAAAGGTTCGCCATCACTGTCATAGGTCAAGGACTACCTTTATATACATTTGAGAGAAATGTTCATCTATATATCACAATTATGGGCATCAAAAAGGGATAAATAGAACATAATTCTTCATTGGGTTATATGACAGTATACAGTTATATATACAGTATGCAGGGGAGGGGGTGTGGGAAAAAGAGTTTATTGTTTTTGCAGAACTGTGAGAAGACATGCTAGCCTGTGAAGCAAATACATTGTATGTATTTTAATCTCATGAGCCTAGCTTGAAGCTTGAGCATTGTATCTAGGAAGGACTTTGCTATGCTGAAAACACGTCCTAACCAGAATCTACTGATACGATTGCAACTTTAGAGACAACTCCTAGGAACTAACAACCATAAAAGGTAATTCGTAAATAAGAGAAGGGGGCGATAAAATTTGAGTAGTGGGAGTTGTAATCGGGGGGGGGCGAGATAATGTATTCACTTTAGGAGTTTTGGATAGGTTGTGATGACATGATTATAGTATGATTACTAACCAAATGAAGAAGAGGTGGGAGGTAAATTTCTAACGGCAATGGAGAATATAAAGAATGAATATTGTAGATTTGGGGTGTGTCCACTGTGTGCTTGCATGCACAAGGAGCACCCCCTTTGCAAAGGGGTACAAATAAATTACCATTGTTTTCTCTTGGAAGTTTTGGCTTGTGATTTCATTTTAACTAGACAACGAATCCCACAACTGGGTAAAGTCAGAAAAGTCAGAATAGGGGCTCAGCACATAATCAAAGCCTGTCTCTTTGTATGTCACAGGGACACACATACAGTGTGAACAACTTAACCAATGATTTTCACACACCAAACTCAACTAGATAACAAACCATAATTTTGGATTGCTACAAGTTCTATCTTATACGACATCAAGATATACATGTATGTACCCATCATGGTACTCCCTTAAGCAAGACATTTTATGCAGACTTCAGAAATTTGCTCAAAGAAATTGGGGCCCGAAGAAATATAGAAAAATCTAGCGTACAACAGCATTAACCTTGCGAACTCTCAAGCTTCCTCCTTCCGTTATATATTCAAGATGGACAATATTTAATATTTATTTGCTACGTATATGTAGGGATGTGGGTCTATACATATGTTGTTCATAGTATGTTTAGGTGTGCGTCATGTATGTGTTTCACTTTGAGAGCGGGCAACTAAATTTCATTTTTGATGTGTGCCATTGTGTCCACAGTATAAAAATGACAATAAAGGTTATCTTATCTTATCTTATTATTCGCTATACTTCTCCCTATGTTTATATTGTTACAAAGCATTTTTGCTATCATCACGTTCATACATTGATTTTGGGTGCGTGTGTGGGAGTTCATTATTTTATTTATAAAATAAAAGTCAGTATTTTATTTTATAAGGTCACAAAATCAGCTACTTGCCTAAATCTGTAAACATAGGAATAGTGTATGCGGTAGCACATGGAAGGAAATGAACTTGGAAAAAGCTTGCACTATAGATTCAGATGCCTGAATATACTTAGGAGCTAGCTCTGTGTGAGCTGCCCTATACTTAAATGATTAAGGAAATGCTGTTGATTAATCTTTCTTGGCTCAGTAACTGATCCACAATGGATATTTGTGATTTGCTTAAAAATAATCTAAAACATTGCCTTCATGTAGGAGTAGTGCTGTAGGTCATAAGGCTAGGCCAGGGCCAACCACAGTTACTGTTTCTCTTAGTTGGGGTGGGGGAGGGGATCCTTGGCTGAACATACTGATTATCTCAGTGGGATGAGCAGAGAAATGGGAAAGTAATTAGAGTTGTACTCTATTTTCTAAATTTGGAGATGTTTAAAAAAAGTCAGAGGAACCAAGACACTCCTTAAAATGAGGAAATAAACAAAGCCCTTGCATTTCTAATAGTATACCTGCATTATGTATCTGGGACCTTAAAATACTGATCTGCTGTTTAGCAAAGCAGGATAACTTCTCGTGTCCATTTTGACAAATTTTCCAAATACCAGGGACATATTCTACCAGACAGATTTAACATTAGAGTGTCAAAATGACTTGATCCCTGTTTTGGGAGTACTAATTGAATGCATAAAGATATTAATGGGAACTGAGAGCCATTAAGTGTAGTGGTGTTGGACTAGAAGTAGGGAGATCCAGATTTAAGTCCACACCCTCAGCCATGGAAGTTGTGACTTAGGCCAACCTTTTTGCAATTTAGTAATACGCAGGGTTGTCATAGTGAGGAAAATTAGGAGGCAGTGCTAGGTATGAACTCCTATAAGAAAGATGGACTAAATCAAATACTTAACCTAATGCTGAAAAATACAATAGGGTCCTTTCTCTGAGGATTTTTCCTATTTTCTGTAAAAAATAGTTAGTTACCATTTGATTGTTTGTCTTCTGTTAGTATTAAGGCTGTATTGTTCACCCTCCCTGAAAGCTATATGCTTTCTCAGGAGCCCAGGAGACTTTATAAATGAGTTCTCTCCTTGAATATCTGGCTGCTCCTTTTTGGAATCTGTAACATGAAATATCTAACTCCTGAATGATCCAGTTGGCCATTTTACTTCTTGAATTTGAGATGAGGTAGAATTGCCTGACTATGTAAAAAGTTGGAAGAAGGCCAGACTTGAAGGATGAGTTCTGTAAAATGAAGCTGATGTATGGGGGCAGAGTTTTCTGTCTCACCAGTTCAAGAATACGATCTTAGCAATCTCACATTTCTTAAATTTCTCTGCAAAATTGCATTAGTGTATGGCTGTAGTGCTGCATAGGAAGACCAACAATGAGACTAAGATTCTCTTCCTCTGTGTAAGAGCATTTGTACAGTTGTTCTGTTGACTTCTACAGGTATGCGCAATTGCCATATCTTTATTTCAAAAGGACCATGACAGCATAAGCAAGCAGTGCAACAGCCAAAATGTTGTCCTGGTTTGTACCGAGAAACAACTAGGACCCAATCAGGAAGATCCAACTGTCACTTATTGCAAAGGATATTGTGAACATTGTTTGCAATTAATCATGCTGAAAATCATTGCTTCAGACACATGTTGTGAAAAGAAAGTATTGGAAACTCATGAAGACTAACAGGTCATCAATCTCTTTCAACCTTGATTCCCTGAGACACAATGAGAGGAGACAGGTGTGCATTAGTCAGAGCAGATCAACTTCATCCCCAGTTACCATGGAAGATAGTTGATGGGAAGGAGAAGATGATTATTCCCATTCTTCTCAGTGATTCTTGGGAACTGATGAAGTGTTGGAAGAAGTGACTCTTCTTAACATACATATATAGCTGTATTTGAATGCCCATCTATAACCACGAAACTACCATCCATATCAGGGGTGTTCAACCTTGGCAATTTTAAGACTTGTGGACTTCAGCTCCCAGAATTCCCCAGCCAACATGGGGAATTCTCCCTGATCTACACTGTAGGTGGCTATAGGGGCCAGCAAAGTTTGTCCTACTTAACAAAGTACAAAGGCAGGGGACAAATGAAGGTTTTCAGTTGGTTCAACATTCTTCTGTTTTCAGCTAGTATATGCAATATGGATGCAATAAGAAGGGTCTGGGGGAAGGGAACAAATTCACCACTGCTATCAAAATGAGAGTTTCATATTTTAGATTTTGGTCCTGAAGAAATTAGGATATTTGTTCCTACATATGTATGATGAGCAAAACATTTGTGTTATGCCTTCTCCAAAAGTTATCCAGAAGAAATGTTAAAACTTTGCACAAGCATAACATATCTCTGCTACCCATTAAAATAGCCCCTCTTTTTTCTGGCTTTTGTATGAATATAAGTAAAATGCCTCTATGTTAAGGAATTGGTTCATTAAAGAGGTTCATGTAACTCTTAAAGCTGTTACTTTTTTTTTTTTTTTTTTACAAAATGCAGACCTATAAGGAAAAATGCTCTGGCTGATTCACTAAAGAGGTGATCATGACAAAGAAATGATTTTGCTTGGGTGACTGAACGGGATATAGTAGTTGTAGGTACACATTTTTTTGCAGCCAATCGTGTTCACTAAGCCTATCAGCCTACATAGTTGTCCAGATTTCCTCACAGAATTTGAGAACTTTCTGTGCTCCCTGTAAACAGAGGAAGATCAGCAGTAGCAATGTTAATGGCCCTTCTCATCTTGCCATTCCAGAATGAAACTGGAATTTCAACAGAAGCACTATCCATCTCAAAAAAAACTGCAGGGCATTTAGGAATCCCTTGGAATGTATATGCCATCCTAATCCTGCAGGGTATGTCTGCCACAGCTAATCCAAATCTCATCAGGAGATGAACTTATTACAATAATGGGAGTGACTTTCACTTGTCAAATTCATTCCCAATCAAACCTAATCCTAAAACCATGTTAAGAGAACAGCCTATAATTAGAATCTACTCTAAAGCTTTGAGCTAGATGTAACCAGCAATTCATCTAGGGCAGGCATGTCAAACAGCCGGCCCAAGGGGCGGATGCATCACGCTGAAACCGCGCCCACCCCATTGCTGGCAATGGGGAAAAAGTCGTGATGCGTCACGTGACGTCACGAGTTTGACATGCCTGATCTAGGGAATTGTGATAGGGAAATATGTTTCCTCTTTCTTTCTTTCTTTCTTTCTTTCTTTCTTTCTTTCTTTCTTTCTTTCTTTCTTTCTTCCTTCCTTCCTTCCTTCCTTCCTTCCTTCCTTCCTTCCTTTCTTTCTTTCTTTCTTTCTTTCTTTCTTTCTTTCTCTTTTTTCTTTCTCTTTCTTTCTTTCTTTCTTTTTCTTTCTTTCTTTCTTTCTTTCTTTCTCTTTGTTTCTTTCTGCCATTTTCATTAGGAATAAAGAATCTTGTGATCGCAAAGGCAAAATTCTGTTGGCTTTATCACAGGAAGAAACAGGGCATGAGTTTGCTGCTTCTATAGCAAACTAAGTTCTACCGTAATTTATGATGAATGTTAAAATAGGAAAAACTAGCAAATAAACTTTCTAGAACAGGGGTGTCAAACTGCCGACCTGCGGGCTGGATGCATCATAGCGAAACTGCGCCCACCCCATTGCCAGCAATGGCCAAAATGTCATGATATGTTAGTTTGACACCCCTGTTCTAGGAGGTTGGGTTCCCCATTCCTTTGTCAAATTGCCATTAGGGAAGATGGTTTGGATCTGTGTTGATGAGTGAATGTGAAACCTGCCAATCAATGCAGATATTACTGAGGCTATAAACAAGAGGCTTCACGCCAGACAGTAATAGGGCAGCTTGCTGGATAACAACTTCAGTCTGCTTCAGGCCTGGATGCAAGAATGGACCTCTATTGCTCTTCTTTCAGAGTGTCACAACATTCCCTGCTTTACAGCTGAACCAAAAGGATTCAATCTACCCCTAAAGACCTGGTCAATCCTCAGTAGGATTAGGACTCAACATGTCTGGTCTACTCCATAAATGGAGAGAGCTCTTCTCTTTGGAAAGTAGCTGTGGTGCTCCAAAACAGGCAGTGCAACATATTGTGGTACCCTGCCCTCTGAACGCAGATCAGGGACTTTCCGTATGCAACTCTATCATGTATTGACTGTATAAATAGTCTAGCTTTGAATTTGTAAATAGAGCAAATAGTCTCATGTTTGCCCATAGAGTATGTAATTATGATCTGCTTTTTAACATTTTTGCCATTTGCTAGATAAACAAGATGTGAAACCATTTTCCTGTTTTCTAATGGGAGAAGAGCCAAGTTCACATATCGTTTCTCTCTTAAATGAGATGTATATGAAAGAGGAGCCCAAATGATTACAGTAAAAATAATTACACTTTGAAAACAAAAAGGCCCAGTTGTTTCCCCACTGACATCTCAATCAAATTAGAAAATCTCATGTACATTTGACTGAATTTAATTAACAAAGTTATGGGAGACTGAGAAAGCGTTCTCCAACTTCTTTAGTCTGGCATTCTGTAATATCACTAGAATCATGATCAATAAGCCATTATGATAACTGGGGGGAAAAACACCTTTATCTGCCCTAAAATGATACTGATGTATATTGAGCCCAATGATTTGTTGGCTATTTGACATGAGCAGCTGAAGAACATGTAGCAAGATGACCATCTCAGCCTTCTAACAGCTGCAACGGGTAGAAGCTACAGATATTCTTAGGTAAGAAAACTACAACACTTTGAAGTAAGCTGTGCTTTAGTTTCTTTCCTTCCCCATATATTTGGTATATATACTAACCCAGCGCTGAGTTGTTGCCTATGACTTCATAATCCTGTATAGAATTGTGTTAACAGGGAAAAGTTAAAACACTCACCTTGAATGGAAATTATTAAAAGAACAAAAGGTAGCAGCTGTTTTGCTTCTTGAGAATCTAAGGCTATGCAGTGCACCTTAGGGTCAAGATGTCCCACAGTGAGACATGCACAGAATTGCAGTCTTAAACACGTGACATTTCAGCCCCAGCAAAAGAATGTCCAGCATCTTTGAAAGTTGACAGATTGCTTGCTATCAGCTGAGTTCTTTGGACAAATGTAGTGACCTTAAATCTCTTGCTGGCCGATGCAGAGCTTGTCAGTGTTAAGAATTTAACCCCTTCTCTGAACCTGGTTTTTCCTTTCTTTCACAGAACTTTACGGTTTGATTCACACGTCTTCCTTCCTTCCACAGACCCAGTTTTGTTAAGTGGACATGTAGAGATAAAATGGAAAACATATCAAATACTTAACTATAACTTCTTTGGTTTTTTTTTATTAGATATTTAAGATCTTAGTAATTAAAAAAACTTTCATATGAAGTATCATTTTGTATTTATGTATGAGTACAAGCCTAGTCATAACTATTCAGAAGGCCCACATATTGAGAAAAATTGGAATTTAGCACAAGGTTTAGATTAAGCTGTTTATTTGGATCATTTTCAGTTTGAGTTTAAACTAGGTTTGAAAACAATTCCTTTATTTATCTTTGCCAGGAACAGGATACAGAGAAAGTTTCCCTGTTAGCTCTCCTGTGAAACCCAGTTCCACCTTTTTCAAATGATTACTTTAAGCTGGAACCATTCTACATTCTTCCAGTTTATTTGCAGGCGATTTTATGATGCTTTTTTTAACCAAGAAAACCCTAAACAATTTGCAGCCAGAAAGACTGCCATCTTCTATGCAAATCTGCCTATAATTTATTATTATAATTGGAGACCATATTATATGTCCTGAGACTAGAGGGAAAGATTGGTAGATACAAAACAGAGGTTTTCAATAGCTGTGATCCAAATACAGAATTTCTTCTCTCCTTGTCTCACCTGATTTCTCCCCATGGAAGAAGAATTTTGAGCAGGATATCTCTTGAACTTTCTCAGATGGGTAGATAGGGAAAAGAGTTTCCCATGGGAAGTTACAGAGAACTGATTGGGGGCAAATATTATATATGTCATTTTGTGTAACACATCTGGAAAAAAGAGAGTATCTCAAACCATTGTGATCCTGAGCTATGTCAGAACGAGATGACTCGGGAAGTATTCTTTCTCTATCAGCCAGAGCCTAGTATTTTCACAAACAAATCTGACTTTTATTATTTATGTAAAAGAACTAACTTTAAATAGATATAAATACATATGAATAACATTGCCCCAGAAGTAATAAGCATAAATGTAGCTTCTAGAAAGCCTGACATAGACAAATTGATAGCTGTTATTCTAGAGCGCAAGTTCTCCAGATCATTGTCACCAGTCTTCAGGGAGTTTGCAGTGGATCTGAATGCAGACTCAGGCTCTTCTATTTGTATGGACACGTGATCTGACTTTGGCTTCTTTCCTAAAACCTTCATATGGTGACATTCCCCAGGGGGTTGAAAATTTGTGAATTCACGAGGGGGCAGGTTGTCTTTTGATGGCAATCTCAAAGGAGAAATTTTACAGTGTCTCTCAAAACGAAGTTTGGAGGGAGGATCTTCTTCACAAGACAAAGCGATGTGATCTTCAGATGGACTTCTAGAAGGTAAAGATGAATATTTGTCCAAGTTCTTTTTGGAATACAAGAGACCATATTCTTTGGAGTTCTTTCTGGATGGTGAGAAAGAGAGCTTTTCTTTGGAACTCTTTCTGGATGGCGGCTCTTTCAGAGGATGAGAAACCGAATGGAAAGGCTGCTTACAGGAAGGACATTTTGCCTTGGTTTCCAACAGGTCCTGTGTACAAGAAAAGCAGAAGCTGTGCAAACAAGGGCTTATATACAGCATAGTGTCAAAAGCTCTGGAACAGAGAGGGCAGATACAATTTAGAGACGTATCAGGTGACTTTGGTGTTTGACGCAAGTCCTTTGTAGCAATTTTCCCAGAGATCTCCTCCTTTAGTGATACTGGATCAGGAAAAAAGAAAAGAGACAATTTAGTATCCATAATCATATGACTATAAGAATATGATAAATAAATACAAATAAATACATGGAACGATTTTTCAATGAGGTCAGTCATATTTCCTACTTTACAAAAACTATTTATTTATATTTGAATTCTAAGGCTGCTCATCTTAAAAACCCAACTCTGGGTGGCTCACAAGAGTTATATAAAACCAAATATCATAAAAAAAAAAGCAAACAAAGAAGGAATAAAAGCAGAAACAAAAACCTAGTGCCATGACCCATCTCCTTTGATGTAATCAATACCAGGCCTGATTTTGCCCTGTCCCAGTGCTAGGGAAAAGATACAGCCCATGATAGCCTTCTGGAAGGTTAAGAGAGTTTGGGCCTGCCACATTTCAAGAGCAAGGGCATTCAAGAGGATAGGGACTATCATAGAAAAGACATGCTTCCTAGGTCCCACTTTCTTTCTTGGGGGATGGAGAAGGTCAACAAGTCAGTGTTGACTACTGGCGACTGCCTGGTCAAGTCCTTGCAGTATTCGTGGCAAGATTTCAGAAGTATTTTGCCACTGCTTTCTTCCTAGGGCTGAGATATAGTCCTGGCCCAAGGTCAGCCAGCTGGTTTTCTTCCTAAGGTGGCACTAGAACTTATAGTCTCCCAGTTTCTAGCCTGATGCTTTAACTAGGTCCCACTATATGACAACATTGAACAGAAGGGACCTGGAGCATGCCTACTCTAGCCAATCATCTGAGAGATCTTGGGGAGAAACATCCCTGTGGATAACCCAAGACATGTAAGCAGTGGTGGGATTCAGCCAGTTCACACCAGTTTGGCAGAACCAGTAGCTAATTTTTTTGTTGCCCAGGCCCAGAACGGACTTCCGGAAGTGGCATCCACACAGAGAACCGGTTGTTCACATATTTGAATCCCACCACTGCATGTAAGGTTTTAAAGGTAATAACTAGCACCTTGTACTGCACTTGCAAGAAAACTGGAAGCCTCTGTGCTTATTCAATGGAGGTATATAACATGGGAGGACTTGGGGCACCCAAAACTGTGCATACTGCCACCTTCTGAAACAGTTGTAACTTCCTAATAGTCTTCAAGGGCAGCTCCGCATAGATCATTTTGCAGTAGTCCAACAAGAGTGACCAAGGCATGTTTTTTTTTTAATGAATTACTTTTTCAGCTAAGGGCCTTGAAGTTGCCCATTAAAAGTTGTTAGTACTATGGGCAGCATAAGGGTCAAATGATCACAGACATCTTATTTCTGAACGTGATTATGTTATTTCTGAATTTGCATGGATATCAATTTACATGCGATTATGAAAATTGGTTTCATTCATTCTGTGTGATGTAACGCATTTCCTTTATTTCTTCAGTGACACATGTTTAACTTCAGCCTTTTAGTAACTACCTGGCTACTTTCTCTATTTTTAATAATATATGCATAGTAAGAAAGGTACTTTATGTATGTATAATACATAAAGGTATAAATAAATATAGGTATAAATATTCCTATAACTATTCCATTCAATTAAACTCTAAAGTCCCTCCCCCCATTAAGACTTCTATGTCTACAAGATTAATTAATTAAACACCTTGATTAATTAATTAAACAAGATTAATTAATTAAACACCTTGAATGGGGGCGGGGAGAAATAACACAAAATAGCATTCAGTAAAGCTTTCTTTTCATTCCTCATATGTTTATGCAGCTTAATTACTCTTTACATTTCTTTTCCATACTTAGATTTCTGTATGTTATTGAAACCTTTAAAAAAAAAAAAAGCTGAAATGGTTGCAGTTAAAGGCAACAGAATTTATCGGGGCAAGGAAGAGAGGAACCAGAATTCTTTAAATTCCCAATAATTTTATTCACAAAATAAAACTTGGAAGAAAACCCCGGAAACGTCTTAAGGAAATGGGGATATCTGATAGTCAAATCTCCCACAGTTATTTTAAAAACGAGGAGTTTAAATCTAGGAGGAAGTGAACTCAGTGAGCCACAACCGAGAAAAATGTACCATTCAGCTTTAAAATCAGTAAGTAAACAAATTACCACCAACAAAACCATTTCCGCTACATCTGGGAATACCTGGCCAGGAAGGATCAGTAGACATTTTAGAGAAGGGAATCAGAGAGGAGCAATCAAGCAATATATATATATAGAGAGACACTTCTAATGTTCCAGGACTGTTTCAGTTAGTGAGCATTTCAACTGTCACTCCAGCAGAATCCTCACCTTTTTTTTATGCATCCTTGCTGCGTGGCCTGGCAGCGACCCCAAAAGATTCCCTTATCCATCCCTCTTTTAAAGCCATGTAGCTTTTCCTCTCGACAAATAAACCAGGGTCCTGCTTACTGCCACATCCACGATATTGTGCTACATTAACAGTTCAGAAAAAGATCATTATTTTTATCAGAAAACTGAGTAAATTCTCTTTGGGTGGGCCTTTGAAAGAGAAAATAAAGGATATGTTGATAGGAAGGATAGGATCTAATAAGCATTGTTCCGTTTTGCTTAGCATGAGCAGGCTGTTCTCAGTCAATGGACCTACCTAATAATAATCATTATTAAGTTTAATCTCAGAAAATTCATTAGGCAATAATGGTCAACGTCTTTCTAATGTGCTTCTTGGGGGAAAAACACAGAGTGCCTCAGATACAGATACAAGGTAGACACTGAATGGTAGGTTTTCTTCAGAAGGAAGGTGAACAAAAGATCAAAGGGAGGTTTTTCTGAGTTTCTACACATTTCAATATCACACGTATCATACTGACTCAGAAAGGAATTCTGAATATCCTGCAGAGAGGTAATCCTCAACTTACAACAATTCATTTAGCGACAGTTCAAAGTTACAGTGGTCCTCACATTTACAACAGTTGCAGCATCCCCATGGTCATGAGATCAAAATTCAGGCATGTATTTCCAAAGCTGCAGCATCCTTGAGGCAGGGGATTACCATCTGCAAACCTTCCCAGCTGGCTTCTGACAAGCAAAATTGATGGAGAAAGCCAGGTTCGCTTAACGACCACATGTTTCACTTAACTAGAGCGATTTGCTTCATAACTGCAGCAAAAATGGTTGTAAAATGGGCCATGACTTACTTAACCAACATCCTTGATTAGCAATGGAAATTCGGGTCCCAGTTTGTGGTCGTAAGTTGAGAACTACCTGTACAAAGTTCATATAAGATATTTGAGAGAATGGATAAGCCTAGAAGCTAATGGACAACTTACAAAATATACTTCAGCTCAGTTGATATGGTGGAACTAAACTGCTTCTACACTTGAACCTATGCACATTTTCTCCTCTGCTTTACATGCATAGGAACCTATCCTAATCGTGTAAATGAAAAGTGTAAATATAATCTCTGTTACATATAGTTTTCTAAACTCGGTCATTTTTCTTTCCCTGGAAGCAGGTAGAAATAATGGACATAAAAGTGCAATGCCTGCTTCTCTGGCTTGAATTCTACCTTGGGTCTGGATTAGGAGTCATTGAGAGGAAAGCTGCATAAAATTCTCCTCTGCAGTACCGTATGTCACATTTCTCAAGATAAATTAGCTGCAACTACAAAATCTGGCAACAAGCCCCAGGCACCTTATTTTGTGACACCAGGAAATTTGAAGGCTGGCCTAATCCTTCTTGCTTTAAAGAACTACCCTGATAAATGTTGGGAGGTACACTGGAACTTGTCAATCACCATTGAACAATGTAGGGAGTGTTGGACAGCAGGAGACTCTGTGGTGCCACCCTTTCTAGCAGGCAATTGTCAAAAAGCCAAATATTCTGGGAGGGGCATCTTAGGGTGGCTATGAGTAGGAGTTTGTAATCTACGCTCATTGTTTCTATCGATCATTTTTTTAAATCAAGGTTGAAATATCTCCCACGCCCATTTTTACATGTTGAACTGTCATTGTTTAATCTCCAATAATATTTATCAGGTTACAAGTATACACTTTACTAGACAGATGAATGTATTAATTTGATGGTTGAATAACTGGTGGGACTATAACTTAACACTACATGGTGCCTTGGGTTAGGTTACTTGATTTTGATATGCCACTGTAATACAGAATAAAACAAGGCATTTTTTTTCTTTCTAATCAATGGCTTTGCTCCAAAGTCTTGCTTGTGTATGTAGAGTTTTATTTAAATGTGGTTTTAAAATACAACCTTTTTGACCGAATAATAATAATAATAATAATAAAAGCAAAACGTCTGTTAAGACCCAAGAACCAAAGGATTTGAGAAAATGCAAGATATTCTATTTTTAAAATAACAGCCACAAACATTTTTATTTTTGCTTTTTTGAAGTGGTAAAATGTAAGAATTTAGGATGTGTGTGTGGGGGGGGGGGAGGAACTACAATTTATTCCAGTTCTTTATTTTAGAGTGGTTTGTGGTTCTTGGATATCCTCCTGCCCCTAAGTCAAGAGCATATTGTGATCTCTTTTTTCTGAAGAAATATAGAATGACGGTTTTCATTACAGGTATGAAGTCCTTAGTGGCCCTTTCAATACTATAGGAGTCTTGATGGCAGCCATAGATAAACCAAAATGAGGAGGGCACTCTATTTAATATAAGGAAAGAGGTACACAAGAAAGGAAGAGGCTTGTTTCCTTCATGTTATCCTGAACAGTTTATCATTTAAAACATGTTTTACCTAGCCTAATTTTTCAAGCTAGGATAGTGACCCCCCCATTTTTTCGGCACCAGGGACCGGTTCCACAAAGAGAGTTTTTTCCACAGACCGGAGAGGGTGTAGTTTTGTGTGCTACCTGTATCCTGTGGATGGGCTTCGCTTGTTTGCGCGGACCAGTTTCTGGCATGCCTTGGACCAGTGCCAATCCACAGACCAGGGGTTGGGGACCCCTGAGGTAGGGGATCTGGGATGATTAAAATCAGGAAGGAGAGCCAGTTTTTTCACATTATTCTTGCTTTTCTTTTGTATGTAAAGCAGATTTTTTTTTATTTAAAAAAAGCTTCTTATTTGAGTGGAGCAAAAAATGGGTCGACAATTATGTCAGTTTATCTAGTTTGGACCTAATAAGTAGCTTGCCAGTTTACAAATCCAGCATCAAATGGTTCCAGGTTTTTAGAACAACAGCAGACAACTATTAGCTAGCAGTTCTCTGGACAAGAAAGAAACCTCCATGTGTGAAAGTGAGCATTACAGAAGAGAAAGGACCCCCAGCAAAGCTATGTGAGAACAAATTCTCCTATGGTTACAGGAAAGCAGCATGATATCAGATTAGTCCATAATTAAATTGAGAAAGGGAAAAATTGTCTCCTCCCCCCAAAAAAGCATGGCTACCATTACATCATTGTGTGGGAGAAAGGTGCAAAAATGTGATCCTTGATTTTATTATATTATATATATATTATATATATTATATATATATATGTTATGTTATGTTATGTTATGTTATGTTATGTTATGTTATNATATTATATTATATTATATTATATTATATTATATTATATTATATTATATTATATTATATTATATTATATTATATTATATTTGATAGACAGTACTTACTGGAATTTTTATAATGGCTTCATTAATTTGGTACAATAAATCTAGTTGTCAGAATATTAGTATCCTTTCAGCTTCTTTCCTAGCCAGCTGGGAGAAGTCTGACAGATAATTTATTCCTCTTTACAGCCTTCAACAGAAAAAATAATAATAACCCATCATTTACTGGAAAAGGTACTAATTTTTCATTAAGGATAGCCATTTCTAGCACTATTGTAACAGAAATCTAGAATTATAAACATAGGCTTCAGACATTCTTGGACTTAGTCTGCCTATAAAATAGGAATATTGACTTGTATCCTGCTTTGTTGATAGACTGAACCAGTTTAGCAAATAATCCATATTTTGATTCAGATAAAGAATGGAATATGGCATATCTCTTCAATGTTAAAACAATTGAATAAATGTGGGAAATCTACTACTCTGTTGGGAAAAATATATATTGAATTAATTACTGAGATATCTCTGGCAATAGACAAAAATTCTTTGGAAAATAGCAATCAAGCTAGTTCATTGGAAACATATTGTTCATTGGGGAAACTTAAAATCAAAGAAAATGGATAATTAAAAAAAGAAAAAGAGAGAAAAATATAAAAACAAATGCCTGGGTAAAAAATGCATACTATGTGTTTATTTCCTTGAGACCTTTATATTGATCATAAGCATATTCTCTTATGATTATCTAACATGTTCACTTAATCTAATTGGACAGAAATGAGACTCAGTTGGAATTTGTTACTGCCACTATATAAGAAATGTCTGAACTGATATGAAGAAGAAGTAATAAGAGGCTAGATGTTTAGATGAGACTGGCTAAATGCTACAGGAATATATTAAATGACCAGAAATTATAGGAAACTAAACAAGACAGTAAATTGCAAGTATTTTAATGGGTTTGCATATAAGTCAAAGGTATCCATTTTTATTAACAGTCATAATATTTAGACAAAAATAAAAATTGTATTTCTCTCTCTAGAATTAATTCAGTTTGCATTACAATATGAACCAATTTCAGTGTGAACCTATTGAAGTATTGTATTTTATTTCTTTGATTATATACTGCCAAAAGCACATCTTGAATCTACAGTACATGTGAATTTGAATGCATTTACATGTTGATAAAATAGTTTTTAGGATTTTGTGATGTAGTTCAAATCCTCAAGAGTTTTTTTAAAAAATGTGATATATTTTACATACAGAAATCTGATTAATTTAGGTAAAATTACATTCCATTTATGAAGATATTGAAGAGTACTGGGCCTAGGACGGAACCTTGTAGTACTCCACTTTTTTCTAGTTTACCAAGGAGTAGGTTGTAATCTACTTTATCAAATGCCTTACTGAAATCTAAGTAGGAAGCTGTGAGTAGAATTCCCCATTTCACTAGCTGCCAGTGTGAGACGATGTCTCTTACTTAATGAAGCTGCATTTCCACAGCAAGGATGGTGTCTGGATTGCTTAGAAACTGATGAAATCTGTTTGCTCCTCCAAATTATCTTCTGCCAGCATTGTTATTGAATACATATGAGATACATTCTGAGCATTCGAATCTTGGCTGAATACTTTATCACATATGATATTTGATCTCAAGGTTTTCCACTTGGCATTATCACTGAATATTTGACATGGAATGTTATTAGTGTCTGATGTCATAATTTATGCTATTGCACTTCTTTCATTTAAGCTATTAAGAGGCAGCCTATACAGTCCCATGTTTTTGGTATGCTAATAGTATATGTTAGGGCAACATAAGAGCAAGATATGTTCTGGGTGTCTATGTGGGGGATATCTATCTATCTATCTATCTATCTATCTATCTATCTATCTATCTATCTATCTATCTATCTATCTATCTATCTATCTATCTATCTATCTATCTATCTATCTATCTATCCACCCACCCATCTCCTTCAAAAAAGGAGTCTGGGTGAAGTACAAATAACCAATAAGTAAAACAATGTAGAAAGATTAACATTAAAATTAAAAATTAAATTAGGGTTATTTTTTTAAATTATAGAATAATGACAATTAGACATCAAAAGAAGGAAAATCCTAAAATGGTCATTTAATGTTTGACTATTACAGGCATGGGAGGGTTCTCAAGGGACTAGCCAGCCCCACAATTGTGTTGTTCTCTGTAACCCCCCCCCCCCCATGCAAGGCTGCAGAGCCATGTTTTGATGCCTTTGCGGAAGGCCACCAATGGGAGCAGAATGTTCCACAAAGCAAGACGGACAACAGAGAAGGCTCTCTTCTTAGACCCCCACCAGTCAAAAATCTTTGACTGACGGGTTCTGTATCATATTTTCCCTGCCTGGTTGAGTGAGAACATGCTGGTGCAATTCAGTGAAGCTCGTCCTGAACATTTTTGGGAGGGGCAGGATTATTTTCCAGGAATTTAAATTGGGGTTCTCTGGATTTTCCCAGTTGGAGTCTGAAGGCAAAGAATACAAATTACCAATACATTTGAACTGGTGTTTTGAACTACTTTCCCCCCCATGCTTGGAGTATATATGTACAAGTTTGGCAACTATTTTAGAACAATCTCTCCTTCAAAGCTATCTCTGTCGTTTGTGTGTTGAAACTGCATGCATTACAAATCTCTCTTATAATGTGCTTTCTCTTACAACCTATGGAGCTGGTTGTATGATGGTGCAGGGATAATCAGTCAACCCTTATAAATCCAAATGAGGTGTGGCTGAAACAGGCATATGGTGAAACAGTTTTTGTCAATGCTCTTAGAGTTTTATTGGAGAAAGACCACCTCCTAAGGGGCCCAAGCAACAATATCTGTTTAGTGCTGGTAATTGACAACAGACAGAAACCTAACCCTGGCCTCTTTTGAAGGTCTGTAACAGGTCAAAGGAGGGAAGGGAACAAAATGATGAATGCCATATGGCTTCACATTGTAAAACCAACTAAAGTTTGGTTGCTCTTGAATGCAACCTATTAAAGTTCCATTTATATCATAAAATGTTGGTTGCCATTATTACAACACTTATTACTTGCTTACTTGCAGTAGACATGACTGTATGATGCCATTAGTAAAGTACACAGAAGCAGGTGATATAACAATGAGTAAGACAGTAATAAACTATTCAAAACCAAATACTATGTGCTATTTACTTCTGAATACAACTGGGTATGCTATCAGCTTCTGAAATTATCTTATAAAGCATCTACATTCAACAGTGTCTATATCTTTGCTCTTACTTTGACAGCATTATCTTAGTGGCAGTATGCACATACTGGATTATTAAAATTAAATATTCCTGATTTACTCCTCCAAAATTGTATGCATGAAAATCACAGTGAAAACATTACTGTAATAACTAAATGAATAGTACAGTAAAGTAGCTTTAGTACAAAAGTACAATAAATAAGTAGTATTTTAAGTATAAAATGTGTAGGATCTCAAGCTAAATCCCAGCCTGTGATTGAAAACTTAACAACAGAGAAGTCTAAGTAAGAAAAGTCTTTTGAGAATGGCCCGCTGCATCATTTCTTTTGTGATCTGATCTTCCAAAATTAAGGAAATAAAAATGCGAATCTTTCACGACTGTTAACCTAGGCAAGAAAAAAAAAAGGAATGATGAGGCTTTTTAATAGGTTATTTGCATGTAGCCTCAAATTAACTGAGTTACCACACTTGGGGAAAAAAACCCACTACAGATTGCATTATATGCTGGAAATATATATTTAAAATAGATGTTAATTGTAATAAAACGTTGGATTAAAAGATGAGAAAATGTTCACCAGACAAAATTTGCTCCTCTAATTGTAAAAAATATTTTTATTGATTCATTAATCAGATTCTTGTTGATTTACCTAATGATAAGAGAAGTCAGTTGTGAATCAAATCAGTATTGAAAAGTGTATGAATAAAGGAGTTCGTCGTACAAATGTTGAAGAATAAATTTCTAAGGATTTAGGGTGGAGTGGATCCTAAACTCAACAAAGGACACCGTATTGGTACTGAAAACAGTATGGAGATCGCAGTTCACAAAAGTCCTGTGGAACTAAGCCAGCTTTTAATGATCCAAAATGCTTGCTTGCCTGCCTGCCTTTTCTTCCCTAACAGAGTGAGTAAGAATGAATAAAGAATTGGCTTGTTCCCAACTGTGACAAGAGCCAGTCTGAACCTTTTCAGAATTACTGCAAAAATAAAAACTTCAGTCTCATGCTTTCTGTTTCCTAAGAAAAAACTACCCAGGGCTGCTAATTATGCACTTCCAAACTGCTTCTTTTAAAGAAATGTTTGTTGTTTGGTGAGTTGCCTTCCCTCTGGACGTTTCAGTTGCTTTATCTATTTTTCATGTTACTTTTCCCCCCTTTCTTCCCCCAACCCCCCAAGTGGAGGTTTATAAAATCGTTTGAAACATGTTGTTTCCAGATGTAGGCCCCAAGTGCCCTGTCAAAGCTTCCTGTCCTGTTGAGTTCAGAGCAGATGGAATTACACAAGGTTTGGCTGACAAAATCCAAAGTTCCATCTCCTTAATTAAACCCTGGGATGAAGAGAATTTGCCCTGTTCCTGGCAAGATTATTCTTACTCTTGTCCCCAACATTGTAAATGAACAACTCATTAAAACCCCAGCATCCCTCGTGATGACCTGTCTGAAATCAGCATTTTCTCTTCAACAATTGTATCGCTGACCTCCTAATTGACTTGGCGGCTTTTCAGAGCCACCACCAAGGAGGTGGATTCCAACTATTTGTGAGTATTCCCTTTGTGAATAAAGAATATTATATAAATATTATTAAAGGTTTTCAAGAGAAGATGCAAGTGAACGAAAATATAATATAAACAAAGAAAAAGTCAAAGGTGCAGAAAAAAAGGTAAAAAGAAATCAAGGCTGTTTCTGATTTTCTTTGCAGAAAATGCAAGCATGATTACAAAGTTACCTCTTACTCTATGGCAGGGGTAGGCAACCTTGGCTCTTTTATGACTCGTTGGACTTCAACTCCCAGAATTCCAGAGCCAGCATGGCTCAGCATGGAAACCTCTCCCTTTTCCCTTAGCGTGGCTGGCTCAGGAATTCTGGGAGTTGAAGTCCACGAGTCATAAAAAAGCCAAGGTTGCCTACCCCTGCTCTATGGTTATAAACAGGAAAGCTTATTTTGTTTTATTATCTTTTTTTCCCTAATCATAAAAACCAGAATTCATTAATGCATTTTTTTCTGTTTCATGCAAAAAGTCTGACTTTGCAGTCAGTCATAAATGTAGATATTGTCTTTTTTTCTAATCAAAGAAGTTAATTTAGCTATCTCTGCAAGTTCTATCATCTTCACCAACCATTTCTGCATTGTGGGTAGTATTGACCCTTTCCACTTTTGAACATACTATAATTATAAAAAGACAATGTTCATGACATTCTTTTGCCTGTCCATTAGTCCCAAAAGAAGAGCCTCTGATTTCAATTGTACTTCAGTCTTT
This sequence comes from Protobothrops mucrosquamatus, assembly GCF_001527695.2. NCBI lineage: Eukaryota > Metazoa > Chordata > Lepidosauria > Squamata > Viperidae > Protobothrops > Protobothrops mucrosquamatus. The sequence goes on from NW_015387629.1 coordinate 134,513, forward strand.
AAAATCTTCTGAATTAATGCATGTATTTGTGTCCAAAATTTGGGAGATTTTTTACATATCCACTGAACAAGATAAAATGTCCCCTCATATTGTTCATATTTCCAACATAAGCCAGTAAAGGATATGTTGTTGGATTTGGGGTATGCATTGTGGCATGTGATTGTGCCTTCCATTATTTTAACAAGAAAAAACTAGCAACAATTCTCCACCCCAACAAAATCCTATTTGGAAAACAATTTTTTTCTTATGGTAGACATGCACATTTTGTGTGACCAAAATTAATGTAGGAAGAGGAAGAGGATACAGAATTGAAGCTGTCAGCATTCAACATAGAATAATAACTTGATCTATTTTGGCTGCTAAAGTAGGGTGAATTAGTAATTTTTGTTGCCCAAGCCCAGAATGGACTTCTGGAAGTGGCATTCACTCAGAGAACCAATTGTTCACATATATGAATTCCACCACTGAGTGGCCCCCAACCTTTTGGACACCAAAAGGGACTGGTTCTGTGGAGAGAGGTTTTTCCGTGAATAGGAAGGGGTGTGGTTTCGTGTGCTGCCACCATCCTGCAGATGGGGCTTCACTTGTTTGAGTGGCCCAGTTTTTGGCATGCCGTGGACTAGTGCTGATCCATGGACCGGGGTTGGGGACCCCATTCTAGTCCAACCCCCTGCTCATGCAGGAGACCCTATACCAGGGGTAGGCAACCTTGGCTCTTTTATGACTCGTGGACTTCAACTCCCAGAATTCCTGAGCCAGCCATGCTGAGGGGAAAGAGAGAGGTTTCCAAGCTGAGACATGCTGGCTCAGGAATTCTGGGAGTTGAAGTCCACGAGTCATAAAAGAGCCAAGGTTGCCTACCCCTGGTATAGGGTCTATACCATTTCAAACAAGTGGCTGTCCAGTCTCTTCTTAAAAGCCTCCAGTGATCAACACTAATACAGCTGTGTGCTACCTAAGCCTGTTTCCTTCAGAAACTGTGGACAGAATGAACGCAATATCCACGGGGATGCAACAACAACAACAACAAAAAGATATTGCCAGAGCATGTCACTTCTGTCCTTAAGAAAAGAAACAATGAGTGGTAAGAAAATCTTTATTATGAAAAGTGACGGAACTAGATTAAAGTTATGCATAAAGTTATAAAGTTTATAAAGTTATGACTAAATTGCCTTTTGAAACTTTCCTCCACACTGCAGGCAATGAAATTTGAACAAAGTTAGGGAGAGGATAAAGAGACCATTTCATTAGATATCTCTTTGGAGCAAAGAAGTTCTTCATCTTTTGGGGGGAATGGGATTTTTTTTTTGGGGGGGGATATTTCTTATGACAAAAACATAGACTGTCCCCATTGCTTTTGGCAAAATTTGCCAGGAAATGTGTAAGAATAATTTCCCACCTTTCACAGTATCTTTGTAGAGTCATTATATGGAATTATATGGAGTCATTCCCTTTTTATTATTTTCATGTAACCCAAACATAATACACTTGTAGTTATCCTGGATAAATTAAAAAAATAACAATCACATTACAATCAGCCTATCTATTGCAATAGGTTAATTTATCATTTCATTCTATTCAAACACATCTCCATTATCATTCTATTTTTGTTTCTATTGTTGTGACTCTACCAGTTGTTTTAGTATATTTTAAAAATATTTTTAGTTTTGTGCATTGGTTCAAAAGCATGGAAGATATATTTAGAAAATAAGTATATTGATTTGTTTACAAAAATATGGAGAGTACTCAGAGAGCGCTATTACTCTATTTTTTTTAATTCAACAACAAATGGTGTGTGTTCCCAATACGACAGTTTGTATGCAATATGTAACTATAAACTATTCTATTAGACAAAAGGCAATTTGTATTTGCTTTTCAATAAGTGTAGTTTGGGTTAAGGGGTTGGGTTTTTTGCTTTGTTTCTATTTAATAATATTTGATCATTTTTATGGTGGGGATCCTTGGAAGATAAAGAGGATTGGAAGGTAGAACTCTGAGAGAATAACTTCATTTTTCTGAAAGGGTTTACTCCTGTTTTCAGTGGAAAGTTAAAATTGATGGTCCCTGGGAGGGAAAAAAACAAAAAAGGAGTTTTATCTTGTTATCTTGGTCTGGGTTTTCCCACAGGTAGCAATTACAAATGGCTCAATAGAAAAAGGCTCTAGACGGAATTCTTTAGGTCATTCAAGTCTTCAAACAAGAAAAAAAAATCAGTCTTTGTGACATTTATTTATTTATTCATTTGTGTAGTATTCAGCTTCTACTCTTGGGAGGAATCACCTCCTTTATAGTGCTTCTTTTCTTAATTGATTATATCTATTGTTACATCGAGTGAAAATGATCGTTGTGAGAATTATTATATTCATGTAATTTTAAAAAACAAATTCTTACAACTGTTTTAAAATATATAATTGTATGTGATTTAGAAATTTAGAATTCTTCAAGATTAGATTTACCTTACTAAACAAGGTCTATCTATATTTTACACTTCTCAATTATTTCAAGTTAGTAGGACATAATAAACATTACTTCCTCTATATCTTCATCTTTAAGAGACAATAGCATTTCTTCATTTACAGCCAATTAAATAATAGCTCTCACATGTTTTGAGATAGTATTCCTCCCTTTATGAAAGCAGGGAAGGATATGATTTTTTATTTAATTTTAAAACATTTGTGCATCTGCCCATCTTAAAACTAGCTTACAATCAAAAATAAAACAATATGTACAACAATAAAAACAGTTGCAATTATTGGTACTATTTTTGCTAGATCTCAATAATGAACCCCTAAACATGATTTTGTAGATTTTTTAAATATCATTTTAAATGTGTTAATCGTTTTAAATCATATCTATCGATCTATTTATCTTGTTAAATAGGATTATATTCAGATGTCGACATAAAGTATACAGTAATTGTATATTTAAATTGTATTATATTGTAATTGTTTTTCATTAGTTTAAGATTGTTTGTTATTCGTAGTCACCTGTTTGAGCTGGGCAGCTATAGAAATTGAATAAATAAATAAATAAATGTGATTTTTTAAAATATTTTGTCTCTTTATTGCAGTTGTTTATTTGTATGTGTATATATGTGTGTCTATAGAGAGAGAATATACAGAACACTTTTATTATTGTGAATTTTGTAGCAATCATTTTTTTCTGAACCACAGTTTCTCTCACTTAATCATTCCATTAAAGTATTATTTCCATAAAGGAAGTCCTCAGCTTATAATCATTTGTTTAATGACCGTTCAAAGAAACAGTGGCCCTGAGGAAAGAGACTTATGACCTGTCCTTGCACTTATGACCCTAAACAGTATCCCTATAGTCACATGATCAAAATTTGGGTGCTTGAAGATTGGCATGTATTTATAATGGTTGCAACATCCTGGGATCACATGATCGCCATTGACGACCTTCCCAGCCAGTTTCTGACAAGCAAAGTCAATGAAGGAAGCTGGATTTGCTTAACGACTACACGGTTCACTTAACAACTGAAGTTATTTGTTTAACTGGAGCATGAAAGGCAGTAAAAGTTGTAAAATCGGGTGTGGCTCATTTAACGTCCTTGCTTAGCAATGAAAATTCTTGATCCCAATTGTGGTCGTAAGTTGGAGACTTCCTATATTTTCACTAATCAGTTGACTGAGCTCCATACACTTCTGTGGCACTTTATGAGGTCATTCTTCCACATCCTTTTTCTCTATACCCACATTCCATTCATTCTGTTTGAATCCATCTGTCTTTTAATATACTATTTCGTGCTGGGATTGTATCTTTGCTTCCAGAAGTTGCTTTACTTTCCATCTCTTCCGTAGAATTTCTTTTTCTTGATTGGAATAGATGGAACAGTCAGGACTGAATCCCATTTCGTTATTTTCAGTAAGACCATCAGTGTCTTAGGCATATCTTCTGTACTTTTGGTCTTAAGGTAGCGTAACAAACCAGGAGCTTCCTGTGTAGACTTGTCCTGAAACAAAATTTATGGGGATTTATTTTCCTGCTTTAAAGTTACTCATTTCCTTTTAAAAAACGATCCATTCCTTTTCTGTCGGTTGCTTAAATTGCAGTGCCTGAAGTCTAGTCTTTGTGTAATATTCTTTTCTCCTCTGTCTATGATCTGAGAGTTTCAGTCCTGTTTTCTTTCCTGTGTCAGGAAGAAAGAGGCAGCTGGATAGTGCTTTCCACTCATCACTTCTCTACGACTTATAGTATGTTTTCCTTTAATTCCATTACCATACTTCTCTTCTGTTTATTATATCCTTCTCTGCTGAGTCTGTAGTACCTGAATCTGAATTCTATACATTATTGGCATTCTGTACTGTAAACACAGCATGTAATATGAATACTAGTTTCATTTTAGATTTAGAATATACTTTGAGTTGCGTCACCCACACCCCCGGCTATTAAATATTTATTTATTTTTATTTATTTAGGAAATTTGCATTGCTGCCTACTCGCACGTGGCGACTCAAGGCGACTTACATAAACAGATGTAAAAGAAACATACTAGGACCTACGATATTAGGATTTATGAAAACATTTTTTTCATAAACATTGTCATTTCACATTATATCAACCGTGCAATGTTGCCTTTGTTCTGGTTCACACTGCTATTGCAAGCTCTAAGAAGTGATTCCATAGAAGCTTGAACTCACAAATTCCTAGGATTGGTAGTATTGATTATCCATGATATTCTCAGGAGTCTTCTCCAATATCAAGCTGAAAAGCATCACCGCTGTTTCTATCCCACTTCTCCAAATTCCAATTTTCACTTCCATAGAGTTTACAAGGAAAACTGTTGTCTGCACCAGGGGTAGGCAACCTTGGCTCTTTTATGACTCGTGGACTTCAACTCCCAGAATTCCTGAGCCAGCCATGCTGACTCAGGAATTCTGGGAGTTGAAGTCCACGAGTCATAAAAGAGCCAAGGTTACCTACCCCTGGTCTACACGATGCCAATCTTTATAGGAACAGATGCATGCTGTTATCTGAACAGGTTTTCCAAAGCCTTCATGGCTACTTTATCAAGGACTAATCTCTGACATATTTCTTGACTGCTGAATTCTTTATCATTAATAATCCTAAAATGAAAAAAATGCCATCACTTTAATATCTTCACGGTCAGTTCTAAGGCTGACTGCTGTCAGTCTTCTTTGTATTTAACCTTAATCTCAACATTTTTATCTTACTTCCATTTTTCCCCTTTTAATTTAATCTTAATCCATTTTCCTTTTGCCTTTTTAGCTATTAGAGTTAGGTCATCAGCATAATTTTTGATATTTCTTAAATTGTAAAATCGAATTCATCTTCCTCCAATCCAGCTTCCCTCAATATATACACAGTATATAAAATGAATAAATAAGGAAAGAGTACACACCCATATCTTACATATTTGCAAACAGTCTATTTTGCTATGTTCAAACTGGATTGTGGCTTCCTGATCTTGTATATGTAATTAATTTACTATAGGGAGACGTGATATATGATTATAAAGTTGGACTTGGTGTATTAAGTAGCTATTTCTTTCTTTCTTCATGCTGGTCTACGGCCATAATAAAGATTGGATTTGATTCCTTCTTTCTTTGATTCTTGCTTTTATTATAATATTTTGTATCCCCAGCAGACATATACATATGTACTTACAAAGTATACATTGGCATGCAATGTATGTCTCCTATCATATATCTTTCAAGTCATGTATTCTGTGCTCTCTATACTTAAATGTATTTGTCACGGAAAACACATTTAAATTTACTGCATAGAAAGAATATTTGCTAATTCCAAACTAGGCGAGTTCCATAATTAGTGATTGGCAGTGCTTTATCAGGTTAGAGAAAGTCCTAGCATATTTGCACATATGTTAAACTTGATGAATGTTAAATCAGGTTAGGTTTTTTTGGTTGGAGAAAATGACTAAAAAACAAATAGACTTTAAGCCAGAATTATTTTTGTTAGGAATAATAGGAGCAAATTATGAGAAAGATTGTAGTTATTTAATTTTACATGTACTAACTGCAGCAAGAATTATATTTGCCCAACATTGGAAAAATAAAAATTTACCAACTGAAGAAGTATTAATTAAGAAAATTTTAGGGTGTGCAGAAATGGACAGATTGATTTTAAAGATAAAAGAGAAGACTCAGTGTATTTTAGAACATGGGATAATTTCTATCAATGGCTAGAAACATGAGTTACAGAGAAAGGAATGTAATATGTAACTTTGAATATATATTAGTAAGAAGAAGACTATTGAGCGATTAATTAACATATTGTTTATGATAATTAACTATTATCTATTATTTCTTGTTAAACACATGAACCCTTATGCTGTTTGCTAAATATTGAGAATGTTATTTGGAAAAACCCTAACCCCAACGCCAACCCTAATCCTAACCCGACCCCAAATCCCAATCCTGATCCCACCTCATTCCTAACCCTATAAAAACTAATAAAATTTATACCAAAAAAACAACAACAACAAGTTAGGATTTCTTATAGCTTGGTGTATTGTGGAAACTCAGCCTATTTGTTTAGTTTATAGTTCAGGGTAGGTATGATTAGTCATTGTAATACTACATAATGAGTTTATTCAGATTCTGAAAAAAAAGAAAGAAAGAATAAACTATGTGTCACTCCTTCCTTCAATTAATACACGCAACAGTTCACTTACCATACATATTTAATTCCCATATGTTGTTACATGATGGAAATTATGATAGGTTGTTTTTGACGTGAAGGGTATATTTGCTAGCGTAATGTCAGATGGCATTGAAGCAAAACATATATAGATGTAAGAATGTGTCTGCGTTCATGAAAGTGCGAGGTCTGTGTGTATCAGGAATTCGATCTGAGGAAAAGAAAGTGTCTATTCTGACAAGAGAACAAGAGAACAATGAGAGATTCAGGCTTGTCCTGCACGCAGAGTATTAGATGGACAAGCTTTGTGTTCTGTTTTTTCAGAAGAAGTTTAAGTAACATTTCATTAGGTTAGTTTATAGTCTGGTCTAACTCACCATGTTATGAAATGTAAATTGGCAAAGAGGACAAAAAAAAAAAATCCAACACAAAATTCTTTGGATTCAGACAATTTGTCTTCTCTCTGCTTTCATTCCCCATCCCTTCTCCAGATTATTATTTGTTACAGCTGCATATCTGGGGGATACCTTTTCTCTTCTACGTCTGCAAAAGACTTGTAATATTCATATCCCCAATAGGAGAGAGGGAGTAAGAACATCTGGATCACAGGGTGTCCATCTTGCCGTTCTGGTCTTTGAAAAAAGAAACATTCTGTTTTCATTTCCCCCGTGGTGTCATGTGACATGCTGCTCTTTAAATGTTGGAGGTTCTCAATTGGCTGCAATTATTGGAATCTTTATTTTGTTTGGAAGAGAGAGACTAACTCAGAAGTTGTAGACTGTTCAGTTAGTCATTTTAAACAAGTTATTTGATCGCTGGTTTTCTTGGCCCAAAGCCAGCCACGATAATGTTACAGCAATATAGCAGATATAAAAACAGAAACAAAAATAACCAGATGAACGGAAAATGATTGCATTTACATACAGAATTACAAAGTCAAATAGAAATTCCATATGGCTGAAACTACTCGACAAGCGTGACACCCAATACCTGGAGTTCAGCTCATCAGAAAATAAATCAAGTAAAGGAAAAGAAAAGAAAAGAATGTGTTTAAGGTTATTGAGCTGCATGCAGTGTAAAATGAGAAATCTAAAACAGATACTCATCATAAAATGAATTGCCCATTATCAGAACTGATGCAATTGAAACGTGGTAGAATCCAATCAAACTTAAGTATTTTAAAGACTTTTTCTCTTAGTTTGTAATTATTTATATTCCAATATTTAATACCCTTAAGATTCAAGGTGCATAATTTTAATGGAATGGTACTTATATAGTTAGTTTCATTATAAATAGTCTTAGAGTTATGACTACTTGTTCAGTGACCATTCAAACTTGCAATGGCTCTGAACAAGGGGGACTTATGACCAGTCCTCAGAGTTGTGACTGGCTGCAACCTCCTCACGGTTATATGATTGTGAACTCAGATGTTCTCTGCCAGCTTCCCACAAGCAAGGTCAGGGTGAAATCGGAAGTAGCAGTCACGTGAAGTGCTTCATTAATGACCTGCATGTTCCTCACTTAATGACAGCAACTGGGACTGTCATAACTAAGTGACACAGTCACATAATATCATGCTTTACAATTGCATCGCTTAGTGATAGCAATTCCAATTGCCCCAATTGCCATTGTAACCTGTATGTAACTTATTGTAACTCTGTATAAATAATCCCCTTCATTGGCCATTGCGTTGTTGTAGTGAAGGGGCTTGCTCAGCTCAAAGAAGCTATATGAGTTAAGCTGTTCAGGGCCACCCAAGACAGACAGGTCATGGTGTAGCCAAATTCAAAATGGCCATGGAGGCCCAGTGCTAAGACAGGGTAAGAATATTTCTACAGCAGGCTTGACCAGCCAGCTGGAACTGAGTGGATCACTATCCTCCAGACAGCATCATTTTGGGGGGGCTTTCTAAAGTTGGAGTTTTCGCAATCTCTTGGACTCAGCAGAGAAGGTACAAAATGGGGAGACAAGCAACTTGTCTTGCCTTGTCATAAAACATTTATGTGGGCCATAGAATAGAAGCTGAAAGAATTTTCACATAATAAATTCCTTTGTAGTAAATATTACTATTAACAGCTATCAGGAACCAGAAAGGCTATAGTTTGTAAGACGTTCCTGCCATCTTACCTCCATCACTCAATTTGTGATTTCTTCATAATACTTAAATAATTCCAACTTACTTTCATTTGCTCCACTTATCACTGACTTTACAATGACACCCTTCTTAATCTGCTCTCCTATCTCGTAAGAAAACGGTTTTTAATCACTTTTCTTCTTTTGGGACCTGGTTCTGACTTGGCCGCCTCCTAATAAGGTCATAGTCTTATTTTTCCTTAATGCCAAGAAAAGATAGTAAATATCATCCAAATGTTTCTCCGGCTATGATAATTTTTTGGGATTACTCTACTCTACTCTACTCTACTCCACTCCACTCCACTCCACTCCACTCCACTCCACTCCACTGGAAAACGAGGAAAAAAACAAATGGACAAGTTTCCTGCTTTTGTTGTATGAGGAATCATGCTCATCTTTTATCTTCACTTAAACAAAAGTTTATTGTTCTGACAGCTGGGAACCTTTGTTTTGAGGTGGTAATAGCTTCACCTTGTAACCCTTTATGCACAGGCCAGTATTTGCATAGTAGCATCTATTCTGTTCTCTAGATAAACATTGAGGAATAAGAGAGCAGCACTGCTTGCACAATTCTGATCTTTGTAAGTACAGAAGAATCATGACATCTGACATCTTTCTCAAACCTTCATTGCTTTTCTCCCAAGTGCTGATCTGCAGCATCTTCTTGATTCCTATACAGTCGATAGTCCTAAAAGGCAGGAACTATCCACCACTTTAATATCTTCACTGTCTGTTCTAAAGTAGTTGTTCTATTTTTTTCATTGTGCTCCTTGCAGCTAATTTGCATGTTCAGCTATCAGAATAGTATCATCAGCATAACATAAATTCTTGACATATCTTCATTCTGTTTTAAAGCCACACTCATCTTTTTCCAATTCTTATTCTCTTAATAGATATTCGGAACATAGTTTGAATAAATAAGGAACTATACAGCCTTGCATCAATCATTACCAACCTGGAATCGATCTTCCTCATTCTGTCCATACTGCGACTTCCTGACCAGGGTATAGATTCCACATGAGGACAATCAACATAAAGAAGATTTTAATCTAGCTATGACCTAAACTCCATTAGTAATCTGAAAAATCCTCAGTATCTCCTCAGAAGGAAATTTGAAGGCCTCATAATCCAGCACTGTATTGTCAATCGTTTTATATTTTCTCCCAATGACTTTTCTTCATAAATGCCATACCTTCTCACACTCAGTAGGAAATTATACTTTTGCCATTGTCACTGATGTGATTATCTGCCCTCATCATTGTCCTATATCACAGCATTCATTTTCAGTCTCCTTTAAGTTGCTTCTCATACCAATCACAATTAATGTAGAGGTGGTATTGTCACTATGTCCACTAAAGTTTATATAGCAATTCTCAGTGAATTGCAGTATGTTGCTGTATACAACTGCAATCTCTATTGCCTTTCATTCCAGGACTAGCTTGTGAATGAATAATTGGGATTGATCAGTAAGTTGGTAAAAGAACTTACTTTTTGAGTACTTTAAAGGTACTCAACAGTGTCATAGGCTTCTAATAAGAAGAACATGATAACATTTTTGAAAAAGAGGAAATGGCCACTCTCTCCAATGTTGAGGTAGTAGTCAGACTGGCCCAGTCTGCTTTCTATCTAAGATTGACAAGAATGGTTCTCATTTCCTCTCCTCCTTAACTAACCCTTCCTATATTTTTTTTTCCCTGTTGAGTAAATTGGACCCAGTGTGTAGACTTGGTGGCTTCCTGTTCTCCTCCCCCTCTTTTTAAAGGCCTGTGGTCTTACTGGATAGTGTCTTATATCTTTCTCCTACTCTTGTGCAGTATATCAGTACAGAATGAAATACAGATCACTTAAAACTCAATTAAAGACAAATAATTCGGGATGTGCTAGGTTTCTCGCTAATAAAAATGAGGGAAAGTTTGAGATTATAGTGTGTACAAAAACAGTGCCAGATTCCTTTCCCACCCCACTTGTTTTGAGGTCTAACTCAATTCATAGAAAAATGCTGTTCATACTATATTACTCATATATGGATGTAATTCTTGGAGGAGAAAATAATAATTATTTGTATAGTTAGGCTGTAATCCAATGTTCATTTGTAATTTCCATTGATCATATCTGCAGAAGCTTGCTGATAATTTCAACCTGAAATGAGATTTTTGAGAGGGACAATAATTCAGTTTTTTTATAGTTTAGGCAGTAAACTTAAATTTAGACAGCCCATGAAAATCGCTTAGAATAGAAGCCATTTATATTCTAGAATATTTTGTAGGATAGTGAATTAGGAAAGGCTGAATATCTCTAACCAGACTGTATTTATTTTTTTGCTTTTCCATCTTTCACACTATTTCATTTCCACATCAATTTATCTGCAGCAATAGTCATTTTCAGCAATGTCCTTTTGAAAGCATTTCTGTATATTTTTCTTGCTATGTTCATTTTACTAATGATTTCCATATTTTTTGTATATTTTTATGTGCGTATTGAAATCGCACTGGATAAAAAGCAAACATTGCAACAATTCATTCATTCATTCATTTATTCATTCATTCATTCATTCATTCATTCATTTATTTATTTATTCATTCATTCATTCATTCATTCATTCATTCATTCATTTATTTTGTTTGTTTGTCGTCCCCCATCTCACCACAAGGCAATACTACTGGAAATATGCAGATATTTGTACTGTATATAATTATGGAAAATGTATATTTGGAAGGGTTTTATGCCTATCTAAGAACATTTTAAAAAAAATTACCATGAATTCTACCTATCAACCTAAGGTGCCAGACTTGGCAATTCTGAGCTATAGGAGCCAATTGGTGCAGGCCTTCCTGGATTCCTGGGTCTTACAGAAGGGCTAATGATAGAAAGTTACAGGTTATTGCTGGATGTCAACCTCTGTGTCAACCTCTGGAATCCATATGTGCTCAGGTGTTCATGATCTCCTTGGCTACTGTGGGCTCTCTCATGTCATGTTGGATACGATGTTTACCTCAGAGCAGGGATGATAGTCTATGCTCTGAAGACGGAAAGCATTCACTTAGGAATAAAAGCTCAACTTAAAAATAGGGTTTATTTAGAATCTTTTATTGCTCAGATCTTCTTGCCCAGGAAAAAAAAATACATTGCGAAATAATCTGAAAGTAATTTAATGTCCAGGACTGAAGCTTACCTCCAACCTATCTAGCCAAAGAAAGGAAATTATTCATTTAAATGAAATGTAAAAGGCATACATTTTTGGATTTGCAAGGTTCATTTCCATAGGACCATTTAAATTGCCCTCTTCCTGTGACTCTCTTTCAACAAAATGTCATGCAGCAGGACTTTTAGCGAAATGTCACATTAGCATGGCCTGACCTTCTTGTGTGGAGGGGGATGCCTCTGGGTCCCTGCTGTCAAAGAGCAGCTTGCCATAAGTTCCCAAAGTCCATATTAGCAGAGCTCTATTCCAATGCAGGCTGTTGCTGGGCTAGTGATAAATATTAGAATATATTTATAAAGAATAAAAAATGTTTAATTATTTTGAAGAAATATGTTACGAATGTAGCATATAGTAGTGTACTACATTTCAGAAGTCCTTTCAGACTAAGATTGAACCATGGGTAAGAATTTGTTTTATACAGAAACTTCGGTAGAAATCACTGGCAGACTGTACAACACTACACTGTTTGTAACAGGGATCTAATAATATTGAGAGGCCTGTTCATCAATGCTGAAAACAGAAGGCTCATGCCTTACATCTAGAAGAATAAACCAAGAATGAAGTATGAGTTAGACATTGTGAAACATTTAAGAGAAAGAACAGGCCAGGCCAGGTCAGGTACATACAGGAAGAGCTGATGGATAGCAGTTGGTAATGAGAGATTCAGTTAGTAAACTTGCATTTTAGATTACATTTCACTCATAATTTTCCAGTAACACAGCAGCAAAGGTTACCGTTACCATTTAATGGGTTTTTTTCTTTCTGGGTGAATCATTATGATTGGAAAAGAATGACTTTTGGCGCAGATGTCAAGAGCCTGACACTTAAACAGGGATTTATACAGCTTTTTAAAGTTTTGTTTCCTCACCCCCCACACATGCATACCAAAAATTAGGAAATTGCTTCTCAACAAATTGCTACTGAAATGAGGTGGAAAATTCAGATTTTTGAGTCTCTGAGGCTAAAGAAAGGAGCTCCATAAATACAGATTACACCGACACCTTAGCTATATTCAAGCATTTTTAAAATGATATTTTAACACATAAGCAGGGAGCCAAGGTAATTAGTTCCACCCTAATGGGCTTATTCATGCCAGTTAGCTCTTCCTACAGATCAAATAAAGTATAACATGACTAAGGAATAACAGGAGTGTCCAACCTTGGCAACTTTAAGATTTTCCCCATACCGGCTGGGGAATCCTGAGAGTTGAAGCTCACAGACAACATTAATCTGGTAGGAATAGCCAACACCCCAGAAGACAAGCTCAAGATCCAAAATGATTTTGACAGACTTGAACACTGGAACCTATCTAATAAAGCGAAATTCAAATAGATGAAAGTAAGGTTTTACACTTAGGAAAGAAAAAAACAACTGTATAGGTACAACCTAGGTGAAACTTGGCTTAATGCCAGTAACTGTGAGATGAATCTTGGAGTCCTAGTGGACAATCACTTAAATATGAGCCAACAGTGTGCGACAGTAACCAAAAAAGCCAATGCAATCCTAGGCTGCATTAATAGAGCGATAGAATCAAAATCACCTGAAGTTCTAGTACCACTTTACAAACCTTAGCAAGACCACACTTGAATATTGCATCCAGTTCTGGTCACCACAATATAAAAAAGATGTTGAGACTCTGGAAAGAGTGCAGAGAAGAACAACAAAAAAGATTAGAGGGGCGGAGGCTAAAACATGAAGAACGGTTACAGGAATTGGCTATGTCTAGTCTTATGAAAAGAAGGACTAGGGGTGACATGACAGTGGTGTTCCAATAATTGAGGGGCTCCTACAAAGATGAGGAGGTTAAACTCTTTTCAAAGCACAAAAAGGCAAGAGAAGAAACAATGGATGGAAATTAAAGAGAGAATCAACCTTGAACTAAGGTTGATGTTGCCCAAATAGCAATAGCAATTAGACTTATATACCGCTTCATAGTGCTTTACAGCCCTCTCTAAGCAGTTTACAGAGTCAGCCTATTACCCCCAACAATCTGGGTCCTCATTTTACCCACCTTGGAAGAATGGAAGGCTGAGTCAATCTTACGTTGGTCAGGATCAAACTCCTGGCTGTGGGCAGAGTTAGCCTGCAATACTGCACTCGAACCCCTGTGCCACCAGGGGCAGATCAAATGGCACCACAGTTTAAATGGGTTTGGAGAAACTACAACTGTCAGAATTCCCATCCTAGTTGGAGTTATAGTGCTAACATATCCTGAAGACACAAGGCTAGGATGATGATAGCATTTTATAATTTTTTTTTGCTGCCAGTATGATACTTCCATTTAGCACTAATAAGAAAGTAATAAGTTTTTAACTGAAGGAGAACTGTGATCTCTCAAAGAAAAGTAAACTCCATGAAGCTCATCGTTCCTGGAACAAAATGTTGCAAGTTGACACATTCCAAAAATGAGATCATCTGAAAGAGAGGGAAAAAGAGGGAAGCTCATAGGTGAGGTGAGCCAGCGGGCGGACAGATGTCTATGAGATGGAAAACAAGGGTGAAAGAAGGAACGCTAGGATAGGCATTGATCACCAAAAGGATAGAAAATATTATATGTTTTTCAATTCTGTTGCATTGGATTGCGACCAAGACTTTACATTCATTTTGTGCCTCTGATAGCTCAGTACAGAATGCACAAGCGAGAAGAATCCTGAGCAGAAAAAGAACGCGAGGATTTGAATTTTACACAAGATTCTCTTTTCAACTCTCTTGTGTCTCAAGACCCATATTAAAATGAAAACAATGAGGTCAGAATTAAAGATACTTAAGTACTTCTTAGCCACACGTCTCCAATTTTCAGGGATAGTATTAATAATGCCAGTGGATTTGTGAAATCCTTTTTTTTTGTTTTTTTTATTTTCAAACTACTTACCACCCTTTGCAATTATTTTCTTTTCCCTGCTTATTCTCTCCCAAAGGCCATGTAAATACTTACTCGTTCTTAATAGATTGATGAACTCTGGACACATCTGTCTCTTGATAGGTGCGTGGATGGATAGATGGATATGCACTTGTGTGCATAATTAACCCGTAAGAAAGAATATGTGTATGTGTGTACGTGTACATGCAAAATGTATAGGATGTATGTATCCTGAAATTAATTCTAGCAAGTGAAAAAATACGCAAGAGCAGAAATGGAGAACCCTTGAAACAATGTGGTAGAAAAGACAACATTGAGAATAGTGAAATTTCTTTAGAGAAAGGCTCTCTGTCAGTTTGAAACCAGCAAGGGATAAGTGTCACAGTGTATAGCTCTGCTTGAAAAGTGAGTCAGTTGATTTATGGCTCAGTTGAAATGGACAGTTAGTGATCAGAGTGGTGTGTTTCCTGGGCTTCTATCACTTTAATGGTATTTCAGAAGGAAAGGAGGTTTGATGGCTTCGCAGAAAAATGAGAGGAGGGGGTGCTTCATACTTCTTGCAATTTTACATTTCAGTGTTTTTTTTTCCCTTTAATTGAGCTCCAGCATTTTTTTTTTCATTTACACCTGATCAGCAACAACTTGTTATCTGTTGGGGGAAAAAAAGTAAAGTATGTTGCTTTCGTTGGTACCATCAACAGGAATGCTTTTGTCTACTATTATATATTTAGCCATGTTGCCAATTGTCTCACATAAATGTAAAATATTTACAAAAGTATAAAATAAATAAATAAATAGGAGATGTATTGTAATGTCCCAGATCCAATAGAAAATGAATCAGGAGCAATGGTTTAAAACGTTAAACCCTTGAAAAAATGGACAAGAGAGGTGTGATCTGTTAAAACATTGTCATGGTAACTTTCTCTTTTATCATCATGAAATTTCCTTGCATCAAAATCTTTACTTTAAAACAGGGGTTTGCAACCTTGACAACTTTTAAGACTTGTGGACTTCAGCTCCCAGAATTCCTCAGCCAGCTAGGCTGGCTGAGGAATTCTGGGAGCTGAAGTCTACAAGTCTTCAAAAGTTGTCAAGGTTGCAGACCCCTGCTTTAAAAGACTTATGCTGTCTTTACTAGATCACCTGCCTTCTGTAATAGCGATGAAACACACAAAGCAACTCAAAGATTGTGGGAAATACAAATCTCAGAAAGACTTGATGAAGGCTGAGTGCAGTGGTGGGATTCAGCCAGTTCGCACCAGTTCGGCAGAACCGGTAGCTAATTTTTTGTTGCCCGGGCCCAGAATGGACTTCCGGAAGTGGCATCCACACAGAGAACCGGTTGTTCACATATTTGAATCCCACCACTGGCTAAGTGCCAGAGAATAAGGAAGTTATAGTGTGTTCACCAAACTCAGACAGGGTAGAGATACTTTGGCTAATTGAATAGATTTTTGCTTTCCAATAACATGTTTGTGAAAAATTTTTTTGTCTACGGTAGGAGAATAAGTAGATGGCTGTAGTGAATTCATACTTACGGCCAAGTGAAATGTTCCAAGTGTCTTGCTTTGACAGAGCTTATAATTTGGCAGAAGTTGATTTCTCTCATGGGAAAAGTTGCACAAGCTTGAAATGTTCAAATTGTGTGTTTGAAATCTGACAAATTTAGAGTCTGGATATGGTTTCTTTCTATTTTTCAAACGCTTGCCCAGGAAACTATTTTAAAGCGCAGTCCTAAATAGGGAACAAACTCCAGAAAATCCTATAGATCAAAATTATCCTGATACTAACTTTAATTCAATTTTATATCTGGCAGTTTGGGGGAGGGGAAAGGCAGTTTGGTGTAGTGGTTAAGGCATTAGGCTGGAAACCGGCAGACTGTAAGTTTAGTCTTGCCTTAGACAGCTGAGTGATCTTGTACCAGTCACTTTCTCTCAGCCCTAGGAAGAAGGCAATGGCAAGTCATTTCTGAAAAACCTGACCAAAATAACCTGGAGAGACTTGTCCAGGCAGTCTCCGAACATTGGATCCAAATGAATGGAAGGGGGGAAAAAAACATCTAGGGAAGCCTATTCCGTCTGGCTGGTGATGCAATAGAACTCCTTCTTCTTGTATCACTGCAACTTCCTTGAGCAATGCCAGGTCTGCTATGAAGGAGACACCACCATCGGTTCATTGATGTATCTGAAATGGAAATTGTGCATTTCGATCTGAATATCAAATAAAATATGTGGCTGTACAGCAGTGGTTCTCAACCTTTTTAATGCCGCGACCCCAACCGGTCATAAGTCGAGGACTAAACCGGTCGTAAGTCGAGGACTAAACCGGTCGTAAGTCGAGGACTACCCAACCGGTCGTAAGTCGAGGACTTTCCCTGCCCGGGAGCGCCACGCATGCGTGGTTCCGCCCCCTGCGCCAGCCGAGGCATAGCTGGCAAGCGGCAGAGACGGAGCAGGCCGACCACCAGCTGGCCCAGCCCAGCCGACCACCAGCTGGCCCCTGCTGGAAAAGGGGAAAAAATGGCGGACAAAAAAATGGCAGACAAAAAAAATAGCGGACAGCCTTGCTTGGCGACCCCTGTGAAATGGTCAATCGACCCCAAATGGGGTCCCGACCCACAGGTTGAGAACCACTGCTGTACAGGGAAGGAGTATTTCTGGCTGGGGCAGGCAACAGTGGGGAGAAAATCAAGACTGGGTTTTGTTTCTGCTAAAATCAGTTTCTGTTCCAGGCAAATCTGAACCCATCTCTAGTGTTACTTGCCATTATTGGATGAGCGGTGGTGAGAGTCAAGCTAAAATTAAATCCAAAGTTTAAACTGCTGTTGGACATTAAAAAAAAAACCTAGGCTTTGGATTCATCCTGTTCTGGATGGGGTTGTGCTATTTCAAAATAGCAGATTTGTGATTTACAGATGCTGCTTGACTTGTCAACTGCTTCTAGGTTCCCAGATAATGTTAGGGACAACCAATGGATTAATGCAGCTATGCTGAGCCATAAAGTGTGACCATCCATGGGCATTTGGATTTAGCAACAAGGATCCATGCTTTAGTTGGTGCTTAAATAGAGCGAGCAAGCTGTCACTCAATGCATTCTTATGAAAAGGCACAGTGATTGTCTATCATTTTCTGGGCAGAAGTTAAGATGTTTTAATTTTTAAAGGCCTAAATGCTTCCTTAAAAGAGTCAGGTCCTATCTCAATGTAAAGCTATCTGAACATTATTCATTGTTTTTTTTTTATTTTGCTGTAGTTTGGATGCTGATCATTCTAACAAGGTTCTAAATGGTTTACATAGTTTTTAAAAAGATAACCCACAGTATTGAAAGAAAAGAAAAAACCCATCAGAAAGAACAACAGAAACAAAACAACGCCCAAGGAACAGCCACAACATCCAGATGACCGCAACTGACATTAAAGTTGCCAGGAAGGGCCTTTTTAAAGATCTTGTTGCTTTCTGAGATGTACTTGCATTTATTTTGGGCTTCTGGCAGAAAATCCTTGATTACTTCCCTGCTATGAAATTCTGCAGTTCCTGAAGAATGATGCAGTTCCCAGTCCTTCCACTGACATGCAACAAACAAACAACGCTTCCACAATGAAGCTGAATGTGTTGTTTTCTTTCCATTGAAAACTGAGGCAAACTTGGTTTTGGCGACTAATCAGTTTTCCAATTGTTTTAATTAGGCAAAAGGTAGCTTTGAACGTTGCAAAAATACTTTATAAAAAGAAGCATTTTAAATAGATGTTTAAAGTCTTGCACTGGTGAAGCATAGCTTAAGCATTCTACTGGGTAAGATTCATCTAGTGAAGAAGGACAATCAGTCCCTTGTTTTAAAACCTTCCACTCTATTGCTGTACAGGAAGGGGATTTCAAGGTCATGCAGAATACACAACTGCTCCTCTATATTTTTATTGGGAAGGCATAAACCTGATGGATGGCAGAGTTTTCAAGTTGAAGCTTAATTGGGAACCAGGTTTGAAGGAATAACAAAACTCTTGGCTTATGCCAGCAAAGATTTTTAATCACTCTTGTTTTCTTTGGTTCTGAGAAATAACGGGACTATTTTAATTATTGATTGAACAGCTCAAACAGTGAATGGTTGTTTTATTTGGGCACATTATAATGTTTTAAGAGGGAGGTTAAGTTGTATTGAAAGTTTAACTTTAGATGGCTCTTTCTCCAACTTGAACCAGTTATTCTAGACTAGGGGTGTCAAACTGCGGCCCGTAGGCCGGATGCGTCATGAGGAAACCACACCCACCCCATGGCCGGCAATGGGGAAAAAGTTCCGATATTTCATGCGATGTCACGTGATGATGTGAGTTTGACATGTCTGTTGTAGTCTGTTCCTATAAAATTCTTTTAGGCATTCAGTTTGAACTGAGCTTTTTCTCTAAAGTAAGTTGCTAACTATGAAGATTAAGTAAGAACTGGATAAGAAGGGAATGGTTCTTAATGTCAACCAGTGAAGGATTCAGCCAGTTTGCACCACTTCGGCAGAACTGGTAGCTAATTTTTTGTTGCACAGGCCCAGAATGGACTTCCGGAAGTGGCATCCACACAGAGAACCGGTTGTTCACATATTTGAATCCCACCACTGATGGCAACCTTAACAAAGTTGTACTCGTGGCTGTCTGAGAGGAGGAGGAGGTAAAGTCTGTGAGTGAAGTAGGCAAGATTTAGTTGCAAAACTGACTTCAGCCTATGATTGCAAAGTAAATACTTCCAAAAGTGTTTACAAAAAAACCTTCGCCCTAGATAATTGTGTATAGAATTTACTTTTTTATTTGAAGCTTTTAAATCCTAGAGTAAGCTATAAAACTCAACAATAAAACCCTAATAGTCTCCAGACACTGAGATAAGGCGTTGATGGTAACTCTTGCCTGGCTCAGGATGGTGATGTACTGTACAATTGAATATAATCAGTATGCTGATAATGTAAAAGAGAAAGGAAGAAAGAACTGAACCCTACAAAATTGCACAAGGGCAACCATCATCCATTCCAAAATGGCTAACGGAACTGCCCACTAAAGAAGGAATAGAGCCACTGCAGAACAGTGTTTCTCTTCTCCAGTCTACAAGAGTGACCAATATCATCTCTATGCCATGCCCAGGCCTGAGAAGCCAACAGAGAATATGCTTCCTCTAAAATGCTCCATAACTGCTTAATTATCACAATCTGACTAGGTTTTCCAAGTAGGGTAAGCTAGAGAGAAGGTGATAGATCAGACATGTCAAACTCGCAATGTCACGTGACGTTGCACAACATATCGGGGCGGTTTTGCCATTGCCGGCAATGGGGTGGGCGTGGCTTCCACGTGATGCATCCGGCCCATGGGCCGGCAGTTTGACACCCCTGTGATAGATGAACATAGGGAGGGGCTTTAAAGAAAGCAGCATATCGTAGCCTCCTTTAAGACTGCATGTATTACTCCCTCACAAAGTGAGGTATTAGTTACTTTCTTGTCATACCTCTCTCCTAACACACCTGCAAATACAGATCCAAGCACATGTGGTCAGAGAAATACCAGACAGCACCCTCTCCACTTCACTGGGGTGCGCTAGCCAAAATAATTCCCAGAATATAGGGCAAACTGCTGCCCCATTCACTACGTTAGATTCTGTCCATGAGATTGGCAAATGTAATTTTTTAAGCATTAAAATTAAAATAATTTCAGGGTTTAAGTAAAAACAAAAAAGAAAAAGGCAGGCAAATTCATCCAATGGTGCCCACTGCCTGAATCCCTGAAAATTTCACAAACATTTAGTTCCCTTTTTATTGATTATGTGCCATCAAGTTAGTGTTGACTCTTAGCAGCCACATAGATAGATTGATGATCTGTGCCTCACCTGGTCTTTCAGGCTTTTCAACCACCATCACACTGTAAGTGAGCCATCCATTGTGCTGCGACTCATCTTCTTCTTATGGTCCCTTCTATCTTTCTCAGCACTGCAGATTTCTCTAGATTGCTAGGTCCTCACATATTGTATCTAAAGTATGATCATTTCAGCCTGGTTATGTCTGCCTCAAATGAGAATGTTGGGTTGATTCGTTTAATGATACATTTGTTTTCAAGATTATCCATGGTATTCTTGGGAGTCTTTTCCAATACCAAACATTTAACCCCTCTGTAGCCTGACATCTACGCACTTGTTACACCAGCTGAGTCAAATAGTATTAACTATTTGGCAAGTGGGAGAATGATGATGATAGAACATGAGACAGGCAAATCTTCTTCCATACTGAATATTTGCATTTTAATATTTAAGGTCAAACCCAGATCTTTTGCATGTTTGAAAATAACATTTGATTCCATCTATTGAGATTGGCCTATGTCCCAAGAAAAACTTAATCCTCTGTTTTATTGTGTCTTTAGGAAGTAATACAACACTAACTGTTTAATTTTTTGTACTTAGTCTAGCAGTTAAGACTCTGGGCTTATTAACTAGAAGGATGGCAGTTTGAGACCCAAATACCACAAGTCGGGGTGAGCTCCCATTCTTGCCCCAGCTCCTGCCAACCTAGCCATTAAAAAACATGTAAATGTAAGTAGATAAATGGATACCACTTGATATATAGCCATGCTGGCTACATGCTGGCTCCTTCGGCTAGAAAACAGAGATGAGCACCATCCCTAGAGCCAGACATGACTAGGCAGAGTAATAATAATAATAATAATAATAATAATAATAATAATAATAATAATAATAATAATAATAATAATAATAATAATAAAGTTGGAAGGGACCTTGGAGGTCATCTAGTCCAACCCCCTGCTCAGGCAGGAAACCCTATACCATTTCGGACAAATGGCTGTCCAGTCTCTTCTTAAAAACTTCCAGTGTTGGCGCATTCACCGCTTCTGTAGGCAGGTTGTTCCACTGGTTAATTGTTCTAACTGTCAGGAAGTTTCTCCTTAGTTCTAGGTTGCTTCTCTCCTTGCTTAGTTTCCACCCGTTGCTTCTTGTCCTGCCTTCAGGCGCTTTGGAAAATAGCTTGACTCCCTCTTCTTTGTGGCAGCCCCTGAGATATTGGAAGACTGCTATCATGTCCCCCCTCGTCCTTTTCTTCGTTAAACTAGACACACCCAATTCCAGCAACCGTTCCTTATTTGTTTTAGCCTCCAGTCCCCTAATCATCTTTGTTGCTCTTCTCTATACTCTTTCTAGAGTCTCAACATCTTTTTTACATCGTGGTGACCAAAACTGAATAAACATTTACATTTACCTTTATTTTGACCTAATCATCACCAATAAAACAGCACAGAATGCAAGAGCTCTATCTCTCTTAGGCATCAGGGTTAGGAGGCAGATGCCATGTAAAGTAGGCCCCGGAAGGTTTGTGGTGGCACAGGAATAGTCCTGCTGCTATCCCATAGCTGGAGATGGAGGCAGGGCGTGAAGTCCCGGAATACTTCTGGGACAGTAGATTTGGGACCTCCAGATTTCCAATCTATGTTTCTCTGCCATTAGTATAGCAGTTTGTTTGTCTGTACTAGATGTACTATCGATTTGATGATTCATCTTAAAACTGATTTAACAGTTCCAGGAAGGCTCCACACCCATTTGCACTACTCAGGTGACCCGGCGACACAGATAAAACCTCCAGGTGGCATCAACGACTCTCTAAAAGAATGCAAATGACCAGCTATCTGCAAGGAATATAAATCTTTCCATTCCCCACCATCCAGTCAGAGCTGAAGAAGTATCTTGGATGAGAAGCAAAACCTCTTCAAAGACAAAAAAGAAAGTCCTTGTGAAAAAGCACCTTTGGGACATCCAGAGGAAAATATGAAATTATATTGCAAATCTATCCCTAGAAGATGACAGGCTATTAGCAATGACCACCATTAGCCTCAAGTTTCAAATTTTAGCTAATTCATTTTAAATTTGCACCCTTCTTTCAAGGAATTTACAATGGCATGCAAAGTTCTTCAATTGTTTAACCTAATCTAGCAAGGTCACCCAATGAGTACTTTGGCTGAGTGGGATGTTATTCTGGCTTAAAATATTGACTGTTAGACAGACCATCCACAGAAGTAATGTATAAAACTCCAAAACCTCTTTTGTTATGCTATTACAAATAAATGACCTATGGTCAGGCAACTTGCCTACCATTCCTCTATCATGTTGGGTTATGCCAATAAGTTTCATTGCTTATTATTCTTGATCCCCTTGAAGCAGCACACGTTTATGCTTTTTGGGTTGCAGCAGAATGTAAATGGAAAAATGATTTCAGATATGTACTCTGTTACATCTCCCAGCACTTTCCAGCTATTTCACTGCATGCAAAAATATTATGGAATAAATTATCACTCTTGTTATCTCTAGGTGTATTTTCCCTTCTGGTATTATCTGCCCATGATACAATTTTTTGAAAAGTATGTAAAAACTCAGCTGAAAGAGCTGCACCTGCAGAGCTGAACTTGTGAAATAGAATCTACAGACATGCATGAAACATACGCGCAAATACAGTTTAGTTCAGCACCAAGAGTGAGACAGAATTGGCAGAAAAAAATCAAGGAAATTTCCATTACATTACACATATATTGAACCAGGCAGACTTAAGCCGACATTGTAAGTGTTAGGATCCTGCACCCTTCAAAAAATATCTGAGAGAGTATTTTGGGTCTTGCAAAGCATAGCATTTTTCTGGCTTCGTTAAAGC
Organism: Protobothrops mucrosquamatus; assembly: GCF_001527695.2. Lineage (NCBI taxonomy): Eukaryota > Metazoa > Chordata > Lepidosauria > Squamata > Viperidae > Protobothrops > Protobothrops mucrosquamatus. Next base: position 158,020 of record NW_015387629.1, read on the forward strand.
AGCCCATCTTTTTCATGCAACTCTGAAAAAAAGTTGGTGCTCCTTTAAGGAATCCACTTATTCAAATTAATTTAAACTCAAGCAGCACATTTTTTTTCAGGCTCCCATTTCAACAAGCTGAAAAAGGTCTGGCTACTTCAATGAATAGTGCTGTGTTTGTGCTTGAGTGAGGTTTGAAGTGTTTCTTCTCAATCATTCTTAAAGGATGCGTAGTCTTATTAAATCTGTATTTACTATAAATGTACCATCAAACTGGGATAGTTTGAAAAACAGTACCGGTTTCTTCTCAAAGGCTTCTAGCTTTCTTATTTTTTACAAATGCACTCAGATTTTGTCTTTTGCTACTCACTTTCAATCAACTAAGCTGTTTTCTTCAGCATTGACTAAAGCAGGGCTCTTCAAACTTGGCCCTTTTATGACTTGTGGACTTCAACTCCCAGAATTCCTCAGCCAGCGTAACAGAGAAGTAGCAGGTTGCAGTTAACAGTGTATATTCATTCTCCATCAATGAAAAAGGAAAAAGGAAAAAAAATCCCACATATTTTGTCAAACCTAGCCATTCACAATACCTGAAACTAGACTATAATTTTCATACGATATAGTGATGTGGTTTTGTTATGAAAATATTGCATTGCACTTTATAATATTTTGCCATTAAATGCCATTATCAGAATATAACAGAATAACAAGAGTTGGAAGGGACCTTGGAGATCTTCTAGTTCAGTGATGGCGAACCTTTTAGAGACCGAATGCCCAAACTGCAACCCAAAACCCACTTATGCATCGTCGGGTGCCGGGTGGGTGTTGCCCATTGGCTAGATGTGGCCAATTGGGTGGGCGTGGCCCATTGGGTGGGCGTGGCTGCGATGGTAACAGCAGACTGGGTGGGACTAAAAAGTTCAATCAATCAATTCCAACTTTGCAAGATCTTTTTTTCCCCCGTGAGAAGTTGAAATTGATTGATTGAACCTTTTTTTTTTGCACACGGCAGTGGAGGCCTAAAGCGAAAAGGTTTTATAAAACACAGTTGAAGGCCTAGGACTGGCGCGTGCCCACAGAAAGGGCTCTGAGTGCCGCCTCTGGCACCCGTGCCATAGGTTCGCCACCACTGGTCTAGTCCAACCTCCTTCTCAGGCAGGAAATCCTATGTATAATTCCAAACAAATGGTTGTCCAATCTCTTCTTAAAAACCTCTAATGTTAGAGCCCCCACCAGAGGTTTTTGGAGCATCATATGTTGCTACAGTCGCCAGGATCTCCACCCCAACTTTATCTTGTGTGGAGGAATTATTTCCCATGATAAACTGCATTTTAATAGCTGAAAAAAAAACATTATTTTTTTTAAAAAGTGAACCCAGGGGGGGTTCCTATTCTCTTGTGTGGAAAAAGAAATAGGATGGCAGTTGCCATTATTTCTCCTGGTCCCGATATGCTGTGGTGAGCAGCAACCGTAGCTGAAGTCTATAAATGTCAGCTTCATGCCATCAAAAGAGATGAAGGGAGAAGCCATGCATTCAGAAGCAACTTTTCAGCTTCCCTGGAAGGGAAAACACTAGCAGCTTTGTGAGTTCCCTGCTGGATCACAGCCAGCTTTGCTGAGTGCCCTGCGCTTTCCAAGAACTTGCATTTGAGTGTAAAGTTGCCTGCCAGCCTTCTGGATTTTTAACCTCTTCTAAACGATTTGGATGAAGTAACTGAAGAAAGGTGGGGCGGGGAAATGCCAACAAAGCAGACATCTTTTTTTTTACTTTTCTTTTGTTCCTCTGCCAGGAGTGCTGGAACTGGCAAGGCCAGCAAAGCTTCATGTCGCAAAGACTTTCAATACGTGCAGTAGGTTAATGTTCGCTGGAGTGCAGGTTTGCCGATCAAAGAAAAAAAAAAGCTTACAAACAGCAGCTGAGCACATTATTTACCACAGGTAAATGGTTGGAATTTTTTGTATGTGTGGAGCCAGCAGTTAACAGTTGCCAAGTCTATGAAAAGAACCAAATGAACATTTCATTGCCTGGCACACATTGAAAGTAATTGTTATTCTCTGCATTGGTTTTATCAGATATTTTTAAAGGTTGCGTAATTTACCCATTTGTAGAAAAAAGAGCAAGGACAGATTAAATGCTTGTGCTTGTTTTGTTTATAGTGTGTATATATCTGGGTATATGGATGTTTGTGCTTGCAGAGATTAGACCTCTCCACGTAATAGAATATGCCCTATATTCAACCTGGTTTTAAAAAAGGCCAAGGAACATGAGATAATATTACCAACGCATGTTGGATTATTGAGGAAGCTACAAAATCTCCACAAGAAGTTCAACAGGTGTTTCATTGATTATAGGGAGGTCTTTGATGGTGTTGATCATGTCAACCTGTAAAATGTGCTTCTTAAAATAGGAATTTCAAACAGATCGTTCTCCACATGAGAAACCTATACCCAAGTCAGAAAGCCATAGTCCAAAATGGGACATGGTGAAATTGTTGGACTTTGGAGAAGGAGTATGGATGCTTTTAAGCCCTGGTGTTGGAAAAGATTCCTGAGAATACAAGAGATAGCTAAGAAAACAAATGAATCATTGAACAAATCACCTGAGAATTTTCACTTGAGGCATAAAGGTCCAGGCTGAAATTATCATGCTTTGGATACATTATGCAATAGTTATATTGTTGAAAGACCAGAAGAATCAAGTTGGAGACAATCGTCCTGGAGAAAAATCTCTCTATGTCAGGGGTCTTCAAACTTGGCCCTTTTATGACTTGTGGACTTCAACTCCCAGAATTCCTCAGCCAGGCACACATGGGCCAAGTTTGAAGACCCCTGCTCTATGTGGTTGCTAAAGGATGACACAAACTTGATGATGCATTATCCCCTGTGTGTGGTTTTTTTTGTTTGCATTAAATGGTGAGGTGTAATGATAACAATATTTTAAAGATAATTAGCATTTAATAGTTTTGATCGAAATTGCTGTGCTAGAGGCTACATACAATCTTGCTCAGGAGCATGTCTCTTTATATAATAATGAAAGCAAAAAATGAAACGATAGATATTTGTACCAAGAAAACTATGGCACAGTTTTCGGTACAAGCATATTACTGTAAAAAAAAAGAAATAAAAATTGCTTAATGCATGCTTTTCTATTCAACAGAGAAGAAGAAAATGCCTATGTTAATCCCTAAAAAAGTTTGACGTGTAAGCAGTCAAGATTTCACTCTGTCATTTATCAAATATCAACATGGCAATCAGCATTGTTTGCTCGGGGGAATCGTGTTAAAATGAACACAACAGGCCCCGAATGACTATCTGGAGTTTAAGTTTAGAATTGGCTGGTTAGATCATTTGCTAACACAAGCCAACACCGAATGGTTCCTTGACTAGAAATGCTCCTTAATGGACAGTTTATTTTTCTGTTTTAGATGACTCGGGCAGGAGGGAACCCTACCTCTTCTTTTGATCACTCTGGGATACCCAGGGAAATAGCTCGGGAGTGCCTAATCCTTCCCAAAACAAACTCTCATTATAGGAGACCAGGTGGAGAGAGTCTGATTAACAGCATGCAAGTTAATGAGGTGTTCAAGGCCTTTAGTGAGAGATTAGTTTTTTAATTGTTTTAGATAGTGCTTTTAATGCCCGTTCCTTGACAGTTTTTAGCCTGCTCAATTTTTTTTAATATTTTAATATTTTTTTAATATTAAAAAAATAGCCTGCTCAAATTGTTTTCAGCACACTGTACTGGGAAAGCCATGATCGTTCCCATTTTACAAAATTAAAACTGGTATAGTGCAAGTCCCTGTGCTAGGAACCTGAAAGCTGGTGTGCAGTTCCAATTGACTTGCAAAATCATTCTGTCTTTAGGCAACTGGCTGATTTCACACAATATTCTAAACCAGGCTTAATAGAGTAAAACGGCAGTGTTTGTACTACATGCTATTCACTCTGCCCCCTCCCCAGTAATTTATACTACAACTTAACGTGGTGGGGGTCCAGTTCCTACAACACAATACAGGCAGTGGTCCATTTACAACAGTTCACTTAGTGACCGTTCAAAGTTACAATGGCACTGAAAAAAGTGACCTATGATCATTTTTCACACTTATGACCGTTGCAGCATCCCCATGGTCACGTGATTTACATTCGGATGCTTAACAACTGACTCACATTTATGACGGTTGCACTGTCCTGGGGTCATGTGATCAGCTTTTGCAACCTTCTGACAAGCAAAGTCAATGGGAAAAATCAGATTCACTTAACAACCATGTTAATAATTTAACAACTGCAGTGATTCCCTTAACAAATGTGGCAGGAAAAGTTGTAGAATGGGACAAAACTCACTCAATAAATTTCTCACTTAGACTACCTGCACCACAGTGGTTGGGTCCCATTGCTTAAACAATGAACTACCTCATATTAAATAAAGTAAAGTACCTTAACAAAGTACTTTAGCGTTATTTAAAGTCAGCCTTTATATTCTCTTCCATTTGTGAAAGGAATCAGAACTATCTACAGACGGGAGAGGAAAGTCAAAATAGGATAGTATATGCACCCTTTTAGTATGAGCATAAAAGAAAGGGGTGGGCCTTGGAGTTTGACACTGCATTTGCCATCTTTCCTGTTTTGGCTTATCCTTCCCCCTGGAGGATATTACTGATAGAGAACTAACAGTGGCCTTTCAAGTTATTGTAAAATTACTGATTTCATAGTTATGGACGTGCTTGGAAATCTCAAAATTTGCCATTAGACGCCAAGCGCTGTAATGTTATTATGGACAATATTATCTTAAAAAGGTAAATCTCTACATTTTGGTCCACTTAATCAAAACTAGGACCGAGGTGAAGAGAGATACTTGCCCTTCACATTTTTCCCTCCAATTCGTAATGACAAAGTTTTAAAAGTAATTTGATTATTAAGGGGAGAAACTGACATTTCTCCTCATCTGCCGGGTGGCCAATAATGTTGAATTATAATTCATTTTACTTTCTGAGATAGTTTGAAATAAGCCCTTGGAAAAGAGAGACCACCTCTCATTACATTTATCTGGCAATAGCTTAATTAGCAATAGAGAAATTTTTAATTTATTTTTTCCTGTTTAGGAGAAATATATACAGGTAGTCCTCGACCTACGACCAAAACTGAGCCCAAAACATCTGTGGCTAAGTGAAACATTTGTTAAGTGAATTTTGCCCCATTTTACGACCTTTCTTGCCACAGTTGTTAAGTGAATCACTGCAATTGTTAAGCTAGTAATACAGTTGTTAAACGAATCTGGCTTCCCCATTGACTTTTCTTGTAAGAAGGTTGCAAAAGGTAATCCCATGACCTTGGGACACTGCAGCCATCATAAATATGAGTCAGTTGCCAAGTGTCTGAATTTTCGTCACATGCCCCTGGGCAGGGGTCTGCAACCTTGACAACTTTAAGGTTTGTGGACTTCAGCTCCCAGAATGAGGAATTCTGGGAGCTGTAGTCCACAAGTCTTAAAGTTGTCAAGGTTGCAGACCCCTGCCCCTGGGGATGCTGCACCGGTCCTAAGTGTCAAAAACAGTCATGTCACTTTTTTCAGTGCTGTTGTAACTTTGAACGGTCACTAAATGAACTCTTGTAAGTCGAGGACTACCTATAATAGAGCAAGAGGAAAACTTTGGGAGGCTGGGCTAAGAGACGCTAGGGAATGGTCAGATGAGAGATAACATAGCCTATAGCGGTGGGGTAAGAGGCTCAGACCCTCCCTAGTTTCTTGTGTTGTATAGGAGATGTGTGCGCATAGGGGGGGGAACAGTGAGAATTGTACTATAGGGCAGTGGTGGCGAACCTATGGCACGGGTGCCAGAGGCGGCACTCGGAGCCCTCTCTGTGGGCACAAGTGCCGTTGCCCCAGCCTTGCCTCCCCCTGCGACCCCCTCCTCTTCAGCAGCCCCCCTGAAGGAGAGTCGCCCCTGAGCATGGCCCACACGGAGCAGCGCAGCCAAGGACATGGCAGCCAGGCAGCATAGACAAGACTCTGCCCTCACACCCCATCGTGCACAGTTGATGCTGCAGGGCGCAGGCAGAGGGTGTGACTGCCATAGCGCTGCTGGGGTGCCTGGGCGATCTGCGGCGGGCCCTGAAGGCGGTGAGTGGCCCTGCGGGCAGGCGGGGTGGGGGATGGGGTGGAGCGGGGGCAGGGCCAGTTTTGGGGCACTTGGTCTCTAAAAGGTTCGCCATCACTGCTATAGGGCTTGCAAGATTCTGTCAGTGTAGCTTTTCAGTAAAGTAAAAATCAGCTGATTGTAATCCCTATCATGCTTACCCTGAATAAACTTACTATCAATGGGTTATGTTGAATCTTCATATTAATCAGTCCATCAGACTTGTGCAGTTAAGGCAGAAGTGAGTTTCATTCCTTCCCCCATGGATAGAGGTCCTTGCCCCTGCTTTTAACAAATCATTGGAAAGAAAGTAAATAATATCAGCTACAACCTTGGAGGTTTCTGTGAAGCTGGCAGGGGGCTTCTGAGGTCAGATTCTCACCCGAAGGGTAAATTTTTCTCTCCACCTTTAAAGATGGAGAGCTGAATATCAGATAACTCCAAGGATTATCCCTGTGGAGGCCACATGTTTGCTTCATTAACTAGGGTTAGTTTTCTTTCCCCCTCCCCTTTTTTTTTACATTTCTCCTGCAACCTATATTTTGCCTTTGAAATTTCACTTCATGCAAAATGTAGTGGCCCTTCTGATCAGAAGTCTCGCTTTGCCAAAGTTCTTGTTTCAATGAAAAGAAATATATCATGAGGGATGGGCCGGTTCTCCATCTTCTCCTGAGGGAATTTCTCTGGCCTGAACCACATGTTTTCCCTTCGATATTTCATCTCCCAGCCCTGTCAAATTTTGCTTTTAAAAGCAATTCTGGTACAGAATCTATATGCTGACAGGGAAACAATTCTTTTCCACACACTACACGATTTTAAAAACTCTTGAGGGGTGTGTGCGATGAGGGTCCTGTGGCTGTGTGTATGTGTGAGGGTGAAATTCCACTTTATCTGAAGGCAAATGATTGGGGAGTGGGGAGCATCTTGTCCTCATTTCATGCCAATTTTTCATTAGCATGATTACTTTCAAGGAAGAGGTGGATGGAGTGGTTTCCTCAGTTTAATTAGGGATATTTAGAGGGGTGCAGGCCCCAGCTCTGATTTACAGCCACATGGCTTTCATTAAATGTGGAGCAGAGAGTTGGAACTTTTCATGTCATTTTTCAAATAGAAACCAGGTGCTGCTTTGCAAATGTTAAATGCCATGCAACATCTAGCTCTTGTTGTGTTTTCGTCTGGCAATGTTTTTAAGAGCCCTTCTCCCCCCACCCCTCGCAAAAAAAGGATTTAGGAATTTCGCAGGAAGGCACAATACAAAGAAACGTACAAAAAGTTTTGGAAAAGGAACCTCATACTAACTCAAAATACGTTTAGTCCCAGTTTCTCTTCGATATTAAAATGAATGGTCAACATAGAAGTTATAGACCTCTCCTCTTGTTTTTATATACGGCATGTTTCACCTTTATTTGTCAACACTTTTCATGAACCCTTACGACTGACGTTATTAATATCTTTTAAAAAGCTTCTGTGTACCATATTTACATCAAGCACAAAGTAGTAAATTTTGGATAGCAATCTTGCAGCCATGTGTAATATCAGCGCATTGGAGGCAGGTAATTGCCATTGTCAGTTTCTCTCTTCCTGTTTAAAATAAAGATTAAAGATCAAATGGTTCAGCATCTTTTAATGTTAGAGATTGTGCCTTATTGTGGAAGATTTCAGTTCTTCAGGTTTTCCACACACATGGGTTTGCGGAAGGTTAGTTCTTTGTATTCTCTCACTGATGACTTCCAGTCTACATATTTTATTTCAGACACCTACACACATACTGTTTCGACTGCTTTTAGTTTGAATAAACCAGAAGCATTTGCCAAGGAGACCAAGTAAAGATGGCCCCTTGAACAGAATGATTGTCTGAACTTTAGTCTAACCTTTTGTACAGTACTGCTTTCTCTCTTAAACTAGGTTGTAGAAATGTATTTCCCTGAGAGATAATGAAAAGTTGCACTTTTCCAGAGCAGAGAGATAGACAGGCTGATTAGTGGTTAGATTTATGGTGGCATGCAATAATGTTCTCTCCTCTTATTTGTCCCTACAGCAGGAACCCTGTTGTGAGGTCCATTGGGCTGAGAGAGAATGAGTGAAGCGATCACTCAATGAGTTTTGTGACTGAGAATAAACTACAAGTTGGGTGTCCCTACTCCTAGCCCTATAGCTTAAGTATTACACCATGTGAATGGGCTTACCTCTTCCTCCTTTTTTGGGCCCTCCACTCATTCTTGAATCTTGGCACTGCCTGGACAAATCCCTATAATGTTCTTGGGAAGATTTTTACTACTGCCTGCTTCCTAGGACTGAAAGAGAGTTACTCAAGAAGTCATCCAGCTGGACTAGAACTTATAGGCAGTACTAGAACTTTACAAGTCTGCCAATCAGTGGTGGGATTCAGCCGGTTTGCACCACTTCGGCAGAACCGATAGCTAATTTTTTGTTGCTCAGGCCCAGAATGGACTTCCGGAAGCAGCATTCACACAGAGAACTGGTTGTTCACATTTTGAATCCCACCACTGCTGCCAACCCAGTGCCTCAAATTGGCTCTCTCCCATTGTAATGCATATCCCAAGTATCAAAAACTTTGTTTGCTGTATTGTTTTGTACAATAGGGACATTTTGTATTTGGGGACATTGCCCGAACTACTACAAGGGTCAAAATCCACATTTTAAAGATAAAATTCTTGCAGTTGAAAATAGCGAATATCTGGAAAATTAGCAGCCGCTTCCAACATAGCTAAATTTCTCTAGAAAAGGGGAAAAAAATAGAAGGTGTGTAAAAAAAAGATTGAAAGGAAACATCAGGAGTTAGCCTAGTGATCCAGTAGTAATCAGAAAGCTGTAAAAGATAGGAAGGCTTCCTTCAGGAAACAATCATTAAAAAAAGAATCCAAACTTCAGCAGAAAAAAGTGTAAAGTAGTAATAAGTAGAAATAATTTTTATGACAAACAAAATAGACTAAGGGTTACAATGAGAATTTCATTAAAATATTCATAATAGGAAATCAGCCAGGAAAGTATGTAGGCTATCAGACAACAATAAAAAAAGAGCCAAGTTGGATATGAAGATTAAATGGAAACTGAATGATTTTTTGTGTTGTTCTGTATTACAGATGATATATGACCTGAATATATGACTGCATTTCTAAGGGAGGTAGTCCAAACAATTAAAGTGAGTTGATGTAACAAGACATTATAAACCATATTGAAGGACTCTGCAGTAACTAATTACCAGCTTCTGATAGTATGTTGAAGTGTTTTAAAAGAACTCACATATCAAATTGTTGACATCCTAACAAAAATATGCAAGTTCTAGAAAATGGGAAAATAGTCATTGTGGCATCATTTTTAAAAAAATGAACCCAGAAGAGTTTGAACAAATTTAAAATCAGTCAGTTTAATGCTCTTCTAAGCAAATTGAGGGAAATGGTAATCAAAGAAAAAATATTGAACATATGGAAGAACAAAGTTTATTGTAGAAAAATAAGCCTGTGGAGGGAGATGACTCTTTCAATATTGTCTATTTATATTTTTAAAAATCCTATTCAAAGGATCTTGAGTAAACTTAGTAATCATAGAATAAGAGAACTGACCTTTTATGGATGGTGACTGGTTAAAATCAGAAGGTCAAAAATAGGGTGGGGAGGACAATTTTATTAATGGATGTAATGAGAAGTCGAGTCCCTCAGAGGATCAGCCAGTCAGTAGTTTTAAAATTATTTTGACTTCAGGATTACATAATGAGCTGACCAACTTTGTGGATGATAAAACTCTTCATGATTGTGAAATTTAAAAGTTATTGTGAAGAGCTTCAGCATTATCTCTTTAAACAAGATGAATAGTCAACCAAATGGAAAATGTGGTTCAATTTCAGTAAGTATAAAATGGTATAATTGGCCATACCCACCCAATCCCCACTTCACATATATACTGATGGGATCTTTGCTTATCTGTTACTAATCTGGAAAATAATTTAAGCTCATGGCAGAGAGTACAATTAAGATATCAATTCTGTATATGTAGCTGTTAAAGAATATATATGAGGTAGTTGCAAGTGCTTATTCTAGTACAGGGGTGGGGAACCTTGGCTCTTTTATGACTTGTAGACTTCAACTCCCAGAATTCCTGAGCCAGCCATTCTGGCTCAGGAATTCTGGGAGTTGAAATCCACAAGTCATAAAAGAGCCAAGGTTCTCGTGTTATTTTTCTAATAAACACATGGTTCCCTGTCTCCTTATCCATCCCCTTCATAATTATTTTTCAGAAGTACATGGAAAAAAATCACAGAAAGAAAGGCATGAACTTACAATATACGAAGCAATTGCAAGCAAAGTCCTTCAACGTCTTCAATCAAAGCTAGTGTTCACATAATTAGGTATTCTCAGCGATTAACATTATGAGTGCATCAGAAAAATCATAGCTTTTTATTTATGGGATTGTGGTTCAAACTGCACACCATTTTAAAAACACAGACAATGTTTTACTTTGGGCTTGCCCTTAAGCAATTAAAACTTTGTTTCAAGAATTACTTTCTAGTGCAGGGTGGGCAATTAAACTTCCCAAGGGGCCAAAGGAGAAATTGGGATTGTTGGGGAGATGCCACCCTGTCCTCTGTCAGGCCGCTGCCCAGCCACCCTTGGAAATTGCTCTGCCCCCTGTCGAAGCCTCCCCACATGCTAACCGCCAAGACCATTGCCACCATGGGCCAAATAAGACAGATGAAGGGCCAGATGTGGCCCATGGGTCTGTTCTAGTGATATAAATGGTAAATATAAAGATTCTCATCTAAATCAGAATGGCAGTGGAGAGCCAAAGATTAAAGACTCTCATCATTCATGTTCTCCATTCAGACTGGTTTGCAATATTTACTCTAAACTTCCAGAATATGTTTGGTTCTCAGGAAAATCTCAGTGGTTTAATACTGGAGCAATATGTATCCTTCCATAACAACTTTTGGAAAATTGCTACTTTTCTTTTCCCATCACACATATACTTTTGTTTACAAGAACTGAATAAATAAGGAAGAAAATAAGTATATTCAGGCATTTTGCTTGTCTTGTCTGTAAATTTTCATTTATTTTTAAGCATAAAAAGTAATACAGAAGCCTGCTACAATCCACAGGTGACTGAATTTGGAGTTTCCCTGGATTCTTATGATAAGTGGAAGGCAGATTATTCACAAATATAGCATGGTCTCCTGTCCACAAGGTCATTGTTGCAGAAGGCAAAGAAAAAAGGACTATTTAACTTGTGATTTTGGGGGGGAGGGGAAGGGGGGAAAGGTTTTTTTAAAAAAAATTTAGAACATGGATATTTTGCTAAATAAAATGTTTTCTCCACTGAACCGTGATGGCACAGTGGTTAGAATGCAGTACTGCAGGCTACTTCTGCTGCCTGCTGGCTGCCTGCAGTTGGCAGTTCAATTCCTACCAGCTCAAGGTTGACTGAGCCTCCCATCCTTTCCAGGTTGGTAAACTGAGGACCCAGATTGTTGGGGGCAATATGTTGACTCTGTAAACTGCTTAGAGAAGGCTTTACAGCACTGTGAAGCAGTATATAAGTCTAAGTGCTATTTAAAATGAGACTAGAAATATCATTTCTCTATCAAAGGCTAACCTTTTAATTCAAAATAGAGTTGGAAGGGACCTTGGAGGTTTTCTAGTCCGATTCCCTGCTCAAGCATACCATTTCAGACAAGTGGCTGCCTCTTCTTAAAAACCTCCAGTGATGAAGCACCCACAACTTCTGAAGGCAAGCTATTCCACTGGTTAATTGTTCTCACTGTTAAGGAAGTTTCTCTTTAATTCCTGGTTGCTTCTGTCCTTGATTAGTTTCCATCCATTGTTTCTTGTTCTGCCCTCTGGTGCTTTGGAAGCCCACTCTTCTCTGGGGCAGCCCCTCAAATACTGGAATATTGTTATCATGTCACCCCTTAGTCCTTCTTTTCTCTAGACTAGCCATACTCAGTTTCTGCAATCGTTCTTCATATGTTTTAGTCTCCAGGCCTTTAATCATTTTAGTTGCTCTTCTCTGCCCTTTTTCCAAAGCCTCAATGTCTCTTCTGTAATGTGGTGACCAAAACTGGATGCAATACTCTAGGTGTGGTCTTATTAAGGTTTTATAAAGCGGTACTAATACTTCACGTGATTTTGCATAGATAAAAATTCTGCTTAAACTTTTTATATACAGTGTCACAGAGGCAAAACTCCAACAATTGAATCACTGTCATTCAGCTGTTAAAAACCTGGACACATGGGTGTCTCATGCTGGAAGCAGAAGGAGACTTCCTTCCATCTGTCCTTGTAAGACTAGAAAACTTTCAGACTTGTGAATTGAACTGAAAGGTATCTGTCAAAAGAATCTCCTTCTGTACCCTAAATAACTTTCTGGGGTTTCAAGCACAGCTGCAAAAGTTTGCTTTAAAAACAGTCAGGTATTGATGTTACTGTTTATCCTATGCACACATGCAGTGAGGTTAGGGCTAAACGGTGGTGGAGGACAGTTATGAGAAGATCAGAATAGAAGACTTTTTCTTTATAAATGACAACGAACGACGTCGTAAACTTTCGGTCCATAGTTAAAGGTTTATAAATATAGACATTCAATGTACATACATTTTTCTTGTCGGTCTTTAAGTATGATGACATATGACATAACATATAAAAAATAGATCAAACGTTTTTATTTTTTTTGTGTGCTCTCCATGAACATTATCTATTATATATGCGTATATTGTCTAGATAGAGTAGAATAGCTATTCTTAATACACCAAGACAAAATGTTGGTTATTGGGTTAAAGATGAAAAGAATGAGAAAACTGCAAACTGGAAGATGAATGAGGGGGTAGGCACATTTCTTGGACCTATGAAGTATCGTAATGTTTACAATGTTCAGAACAGAAATAGTTGCGTTTTTTGCAGGTACAATATTTCTTCAAAACTTCAAATGCTGGATTTGCCAAGTCGTGGCCGACTATTCTGTCGTCTCTTGTTTGCATTTCTAGAGTCCTATTCTTCTGTAAATCTTCAGTCTCATTTTGGAAATGCTGAATAATACGTGAGGAAAATAGTGCACTTGTAGTGACTGTCTTATGATGTGTCTGCAGCAGCTATGGGGATGCATACCTGGTAATATAAAGACAGCCCCAGAACTCAGAGCATTGAACATCAAAATAGTCTATATAGGTCAGTGGTTCTCAACCTTTTTAATGCCGCGACCCCCAACCAGTCGTAAGTCGAGGACTAAACTGGTCGTAAGTCGAGGACTACCCAACCGGTCGTAAGTCGAGGACTTTCCCTGCCTGGGAGCGCCGCGCATGCGTGGTTCTGCTCCCTGCGCCGGCCGAGGCATAGCTGGCAAGCGGCAGAGAGGGAGCAGGCCGACCACCAGCTGGCCCAGCTCAAGGGAGGTAAGGCACCCACCGGAAAAGGGAAAAAAAATGGCGGACAGCCTTGCTTGGCGACCCCCGTGAAATGGTCGATCGACCCCAAATGGGGTCGCGACCCATAGGTTGAGAACCGCTGATATAGGTCAACTTATAGTGATCAATACAAAAATGTGTTTGTTCATCAGGATTTTAAATGATTTCCCTCACTGCTGATATGTCCTGAGAATGCTGTGCAGTACTGAATATAAGCTGTTGAATTGTGTTGCTGTTTTTTTTTAAGCAACATTTTGGCTATTATCTTGCTATCTTGTCTTTACATGTATGTCCCTTTCTTGCAAATCAGAGTGAAGGGTTGAAATTGAAGTTCACTGTGTCTGTTATGAGAGTGCTGCTCTTGAGGGATACATGAGAAAGGAATAAGGATTCATCTAACTCAGGGGTCTTCAAACTTGGCCCTTTTATGACTTGTGGACTTCGACTCCCAGAATTCCTCAGCCAGCATGCCTTGCTGAGGAATTCTGGGAGTCGAAGTCCACAAGTCATAAAAGGGCCAGGTTTGAAGACTCCTGATCTAACTTATTGTACTTCTTGGTGTGTTCATTCTCTTTGCATTGCTTATGGTTTTGTGTTGGAATCTGGTGTATGATAAGAATAAATTAAAAAATATTAAAAGCGATCATCTCTCTACATCAGAGATCAACCATTTTATTATAGCTTCAGTGTTCTGCTTATCAGATCTACTTAATGGTCTTAAAATTGCTGTATGTGTATGTGCATGTTATGTATTTACAATGGATGGAAATCAATTTCCAGAGCTACAATTAAGATAGAAAGAATATCTGAGAGACAAGACGCATATTTACGAATGCTAATTACAGCTAATAAAATGTGTGTTTTAGCCTTCAGATATATGCATTTATTTTTCTAATTGGACCCCGCTGGTACATTCACACCCACATATATAATAGATGTAATAGCATTATGATCCCAATTTCATATTGGTTCCCCTTATTTCATAGCACATGAAGACAGAGGGACAAAGGGATAGATTCGCCAATCTCTTTATGGTTTCTCTGGCACATTTAGATTTTGCAAAATCTCAGCATTCATGTTCCATCTTCTGCCAAACAATAGAATCTGGCCCACTATGTAAATAGATTAAAAGATAGCATATGTCATGAGGAAAACTAAGAGAGGAAAAAAAATAGAAAAGTAGAAATGATTATCTCATTTTCTACAGCACCCTCCTTTGAACTAAGTAGAACAGACTCAAAAGATACATCCCACTGCTATTATGGACTTATTTGTGAGCAGTGCATCCTAAGTTATATAGGTCAGCAATCCCCAATCTTTATGGCTCTGTGGACTGGCAGCGGCTGCAGCAGTGGAGAGGGGGGAGCATGAATCTGCCAATGAATGACTTTCAAGAAGCACAGCACAACACATATTATTGTCTATATATTATTCACTTAAATGTCAATTTCATAAATTTGGTGAACAAGCAGCCTGCCTTTTTATAAATTTGTTATATCTATTTGTCTTGGATAGAGATTTTTCTACGTTCTTGTGGTACTGTACAACTTTATCCTTTCTGAAATCTTTTTGTCCTGCTTTTTTTTTTTTTTTACTATCTGAGGATATAGATACCTTACTGACTCCTTATAAATCAGAAAATGCCTTGGCTTTTCCATCAGATTCTGATGAATTGCATGAATGTTACGAACTATAGTAATAACTTTAAGAGATGAATAAAATGTCACAATGTCAAAGAAAATACCTGCCACCTCAAAGTTCAGTTTCTTATTTTTACAACCCATTTGATTCCTATCCATTCCTCATGTTTAATTACTCCCAGACCAACTGATAACTTTCCCTTCTTTCAAATAAGCTGAACTGCAAATTGTTTGATTTCCTGAACACCTGCACATTTCATGCTGTCAAGTCAGCATAACCACAGGTTCAATTTAATAAAGATGAAACCAATTAAAATGAAATGGTTAAATAAGATTTTTTTCTACAATCAATGCCAATTTGTTTATAAGTTCCTTATGAATGCTGTTTATGAACTTTATGAACATTTAATATAATGATTTGATTTTATTTACTGTGTAAAAGACTAAGACACATCCATGCGAATGGGGAAGAAACGGTCACGGCTCTTTTTGACATTAACTGAGTGTGTTTGCACTTCCAATTCTTTGTTTTTAAAAATATCAGTCTTGCAATTACTGATGCCAACTTAAACAGCATCTCAGATTTTAGTAGTGATGGTTGGAATAGTTTTAATGCTCTAAAATAAATAGAAATAAATAAGGCTTCTTATTTAATTGCAATCTGCATTTAGTTTTCTCAAAAATGCTTGGAATATGTCTCACTTGCCTTGACTGACCCGTATTTATACAGCTTTAGCATTTTAGTGAAATGGTGTGCTAATATGAAATACGAGGAAGCTCACATGGTACAATACTTACATTTGTATGTGGTGAAATGGATATGGAACACAGCCATGGTTTTAAATTGTACGTTTATACCAGGCATCCAAACATCTGTGAATAGAATAGAATAGAATAGAATAGAATAGAATAGAATGGAATGGAATGGAATGGAGTGGAGTGGAGTGGAGTGGAGTGGAGTGGAGTAGAATAGAATAGAATGGAATGGAATGGAATGGAATGGAGTGGAGTGGAGTGGAGTGGAGTGGAGTGGAGTAGAATAGAATGGAATGGAATGGAATGGAATGGAGTGGAGTGGAGTGGAGTGGAGTAGAATAGAATGGAATGGAATGGAGTGGAGTGGAGTGGAGTAAAGTAGAGTAGAATAGAATATGGAATGGAATGGAATGGAATGGAATGGAATAGAATAGAATAGAATAGAATAGAATAGAATAGAATAGAATAGAATAGAATGGAGTGGAGTGGAGTGGAGTGGAGTGGAGTAGAGTAGAGTAAAATAGAATATGGAACGGAACGGAACGGAACGGAACAGAACAGAACAGAACAGAACAGAACAGAACAGAATAGAATAAACAGAGTTGAAAGGGTCCTTGGAAATCTTCTAGTCCAGCCCCTGCTCAAGCAGGAAAATACAGAAATAAGAAAATTATGGTTATTCCATTGTTTGTGGGAAATCTGTGTGAGAAATTCTCCCTCAATAATCACCCATACTGTTGCCTTTCCTTCCTACTCTGTGAATGTCTTTCATCAAAGCTGATCCCTATAAGAATTATACGTGTAGTAACTTTTGCCTGAATTTGGTTCTTTCCTTCTTTCTCTATCCTTTTTTCTTACGTATCGTAAGTTTGTGATTATAAAGAAGGCAAGACTGTCTCAGTGATATTTGTAAGCTGCACATTATTATCCCATTGGCTAAAGAATAATCAGACAAGGGACCAAGTTAAATCTGAGATAGGTTAATATCATATTTCTGAGCAGGTTATGGATCTAGATGGGCTGCTATACTGGAGATGATACATTATCTCTCTCTCAACATTGGCACTATGTATTTTTCCAAAGAAAATAATCTTCTCAGGGAAATTTTATAAGGATGTGTAACTTGCATTGCAACAAGAAAGCGTGGCGGTGGGTGGGATTTATTTATTTACTTGTGTGATGTATAATATTACTGTATATACTTCAGTTTTTACAAACTTTTTTACGTGATGGGATCTGTTAAAAAAAAAAAAGCACAGAACTCCTGATCTGCAAAATGATGGCTATGGCTTTTGTTGTTGTTGAGGATGTCTTCTCTATCAGCTCTGCTCCTCCTGTCCTGATCACTACTGTAGCATATACTCACATTTGACCTGGGATCTGTTTTACCAGACATCCTTGCTTTCTGCCAGGACCACTTCAGGCATATTTTTGTCAATTTCATTTCCCAGAGATCCTTAGAAAACCAAGGAGCTACAGGGATTGATGAGTAGGAAGAATCCACTCAGGGTAATCCATTTCAATCTCAGATTGGTGGTATTTGTGTTTTAAAATTACCCAATTCCAAAAGTCTGGCCTTGTCTAAAACCATCCTGCAACCAGAAGGAATGCTGACATGAAACTGGGAGGATAGTACAATTTGCAGTACTACCCACTCTCCCTTTAACCAAACCTCAAAAACACAGCCTCACATCTGCCCCCTGCAAAGCCAAGGTTCACAATCCTCACATTAACTCCCACGCCCCATGTTCAGTTGTGACACAAGACATGGAATCTGCTGCCCTCTTTTTTATCCAGCTAAAGGGACTGGGACTGGGACTGGGATGCCTGTCAGTGCTGCTTTTTGTTTATCAAGTCATGGATGAAGCTGGATTTATTATAGATACTCAAAAGCATCAACGCAAACTCAGAAAAAGCATCAGTTTGACTTTGGGCACCCAGCAGTCCAATTGCCCGATTCCTCTTAAATAATCTGAGAAAGAAAAAAAAATATAATGACATTTAAAAATATATACATTCCTTTCCAGAAATGTGTATCAAAACATTTGCTATTCTCTTAGTCAGTTACTCCATGCTTTATAATATTGAGGAATAGATGAAATGAGAAAATTCGTTGTACATATTTCATTTCCACACAGCTTTTGTGGTAGGTCATGGTAATATATTACTGTACCTTAAAGAAGGGCTCATCCAAGGCATTTTGATCCTTATGTGAAAGTGACAATGGTATTCTTCCATTTCATGTAGAGATTCTGTTGGGATGTCAGTCAAAACTTGGGATAATGGTTTTTTTCTATCACACTTGGCCAGTAGCCATGATAGTGAAGTAAAGGGCAATCTATATACACATGACATTGTCTTTCAGCACTTTACTGCTACACCATTAATACCTCTCCCCAGCACATATCTGCTTCCTCAAGAGTATAAAGCAATGGCACAAAAACATATATTTATAAAGTAACATTGTGAAAAATTAAATTCTATAGAGTAGAATTTAATTACTCCATACCTCTCTGCATTACTCCATACCTCTCTAAATACAAACACAGAACAAGAACCTATGATCACAGTTTTTTTGAGAGAACATGTTGAGTCAACTATGTTCTTGCCCAATGGCCTCAGAAAATTAGTTTTCATTTTTTTCAATAGCAGAAGAAATAGTGACTCTAGCTGTCCAAGGCTTAGCTGTCCAAGGCTTTTGGTCATGACTGTTGATGTAAAAGAATTCTGCTACCAACTCCATTGAAAGCTATGTTGAGCATCTCACTCAAATGTGTAGAAACTAGCTAGCTTTTTCCAACTGACAAAAATAACTTTGTCTTTATTCCAGGCTCCATATATGATTGTTTAAAGATTTCTGAATGTTTTAGTGATATACACAGTGGTTCTAAAACGTATGGAGTAATTCTCTCCTGCTTACAATGAGAGACTAATGATGAAGGTTTTCTTTAAATGATGGGTCTTCTTCCTACGATTGTTGATCTGCCAATGTGAATGAGATTATTAGAGTCTTAAGGACCTGCAGAATCTTAGATTCCCCTTGTGAAATTCTGACATTATTCTAGCACGTAAACAAAGCTGGAAAATTAACTTGAAAGAGACTTCGCATTGGAGTAAAAAAATAAAATGTCTCCCATTTTATGTCCTAGTTAGCAATTAGCCCGTGATTACCCCATCAATTATATAATTGGAGAACCAATGTGGTGTGCTGGTTAAGGTGCTGGATTTGCCCCAGGGAGTTATGAACTTCCTCCCAGAAATAGAAACTCAATAGGTAGGTTTGGGCCAGTCATTCTAACTCAGCCCATCTGACTTCACAGGATTGTGGTTGTGGAGAAAACTAGGAGGAGAGAATGCTATGTATGTTACTGGCCTTCTGAACAAAAGGCAAGATATACATTTGATAAATAAATAACTACTCAGCCCAGCTAATTATAT
>NW_015387629.1:180994-182773 GCF_001527695.2 Protobothrops mucrosquamatus
AAATATAGAAAAGAATAGCAGGTTGTGTATAATGCATTATTAAGATTTTCATCTTAATCATATATCAGGAATGGAGCATTTACAGCTATGGAATAATGCAGAGTTTATATGTACTATAAGACTTCAAAATGAGCCGATTGGTCCACATTTTTACATGGGGACCTGTAGGAGTTAACTTGAAGAGTATTTTATATAATACTTTCATTACACTACCACTCCATAGTTTAATGAGTTAATTTTGAGAGAAAGGTTTATAACTTAGTTTTATACTACAGTAGATTTGGGTTTTATGGGTTTTATCAGTCTGGAAAAATACAGCCAGCTATTACAAGATAGCTAATCAATGGCGCCAGATAAATGAGGGAAGGAGGGGGGTAGGGAGATAATGTAAATACTATTGTGAACTTTACTCAGTAGATATTTTTATCATGCATTACTTTTCACTGTTATGTTTGGGATTGATTACCCTGAATTTGATACTACAAAAAATGTGCAGGATGTCTTTCAAACATCCCAGCCCCAAGTAATATTTTTTTTTTAAAAAAAAAAAACTTGCTTTAGCCACATTTGCTAAATATTTAACTAAAATCATGAAATAACTAAACAGTTTTACAGAAAGACATATTCCATGACAAATTACAGAATGTAACTTTGTGCCTTTTCCTTACTCTCTAAGGATGGACATGTCATTTTGAACTAACTAATTATGAATTAATTAAAACAGTAATTTTCTATTTTTCCACTTCTATTTTCCTTTCTGATTCTATTTTATTTTATTTTAATATTTTACTTTATTTTACTTTCTATTTGACTGTATTTAATTTATCAGATATATACACCATCCATCTCACTATCCAAGAGACTCTGGGTACTTTACAGACTGGAACCCTAAAAGTGTATATAAAAAAGACATAGTTAAAAATAATTAAAAATAGAGTTAAAAACAAAGTTTTAAAAAATGGAGTGAACGCCTTCAAGTCACCAACCACCCAGATTGCATACCACTCTTGTATCCCCATGCAATGCCAGATCTTAATGCTCTTCCAGAAAACCAGAAGAGTGGGCCCAGCCTTATCTCGGGGAGGGGGGGAATATTTCACCAGGTAGGGGCAATCACAGAGGAGGCTCTTTTTTTTTTTTTAATCCAATAAGATCAATAACATACCTTCCCTCACTGGGTGGAAAGAACTGATATAATTAGGTCAAGACAGTTGCTCAAATAACCAGGTCCTAAGCCAGGGGTAGGGAACCTTGGCTCTATTATGACTTGTGGACTTCAATACCCAGAATTCCTGAACCAGCCATGCTGACCTAGGCATTCTGGGAGTTGAAGTCCACAAGTCATAAAAGAGCCAAGGTTCCCTACCCCTTCCTAAGCCATGAGGGGGCTTTAAAGGTAATTACCAGCACTTTGAATTGGATTCAGAAGCAAACCAGCACCCAATGCAGAGCACACACGTAACTGGTGAGTCCATTCCCCAGGCGTCCCCAAAAGGCCTGCAATATGCTTGGTCTCCAACTGAGAACCGATCGGAATGATTTGATCCCCCAGATGCACACAATGTTTCTCCATGTGGCCCTTGTGAGAAACAGAGAAGTTTAAAAATAAAACGGTCACAATTGATTAACAATAGAAGGATTAGCCAAGCCCTGCACGTAGGCACTAGATTTCAGGAGGCTTGGCTAGAAGACACACTTAACAAGACAAAAGGATGGCAGAGAGAAGTTCTGAACAATGTAACTGAGGGGGAGGGATAATGTATTCTGGCTAGGCGGATC
>NW_015387629.1:186606-194391 GCF_001527695.2 Protobothrops mucrosquamatus
ATGGGGGCGTCGCGATAGGAGTGTATATAATGATGTGAGTTTGAATATTTTGGTGTGGTCTCTGGGATTAGAACTTCCTGTTGAAGTCTCTCACCAGGATCCACCGCACTTTGCAAACTGCTTTTCTATTTTCTGCAGAATAAACTCTTTTTCTTACCAATCCAATTTTGTTGGTATTTTAATCACGTTTCCAACACCCTGAAGGTAAATCTCCAAACCCCCTTATCCAGAATGGTAATCCTAAACAGGACTGTTGGGTGACACTTGCAGATGCAAAAATATATTGATGTTTCACTGCTCTTACCGCCAATTGCCCTTGATAGTGGCTCTGATTCGTGTTTGATCAGGTTTATCCCTTGTCTTTTTTCAGCAGCGCTCTTGAGCTTTCTCTGTAAACTATGGGGAGTGCCAGGAATGACAGGCCAAGAGAGGTCTCACAGGCGTGATCTTATCCAAGACCCCAGTGGCCTCCCTGTTTCCAGGCAGCAAGGCCTCAGCAAAGCCTCAGGTCAAATCCTCAGTTTCCTTTGGACCCTACTGGATCCATCGGACAATATTTTACCCTATTTTATATGTAGAGTATGGGTTTTTTTTGGCCTGGACTGAAATCTCTTATTTAAAAACAAACCACTGCATATCAGCCATCCAGTTTCTAATAAATTATTAACTCCACATGTTTAAGAGCAATTTCTGCCTCTATTAACTTTCATTATGCATTTTAATGTCCACTGAATTTGCCTCTGTTTTTTTTTAATTTCCAGAAGTTTTTAAAGTGCCTTCTGTAATTTCACCCTAGAGAAAAATGGGAATGATCAGCTAAATTCCAACTGTTGTAAGCGAAGTAACAAAATGGCTAGACTTTAAAAATACCCCAATGTTTAATGAAAGCTTCCCCCCCCCCCCGTTTTCTGTATAAGTATAGAGAAACAATGAGTTTGTGTAGCATGTTGTATATATAGATACAGTACTTATTTTGGTAAATGTTAATAAATACATTTAGATAGATAGATAGATAGATAGATAGATAGATAGATAGATAGATAGATAGATAGATAGATAGATAGATAGATAGATAGATAGATAGATAGATAGATAGATAGATAGATAGATAGATAGATAGATAGATAGATGATCTCCAAATGTATTAACATTTACCACAATAAGTACAGTATATCATCAAGTAGCGCTAACATTGTAGTAATTGGGTTGTTCCTTGGAGATTTATTTATTTTGGATAGACCATTCCAAATCAGGCACTAACACAGAGAAGCTATTACAATATCTCCAATATTATTGGGGAAGATAGTTATCTGGTTCCACAATCTGACATCATTATATTTCTCACTGTAACAGATGTAGAATTCTGTCACTGACAGTTCACACAACATACGCTCCAAGCTGATATCTTGACTGTTTTCCATTTAGAAACCCATTTTTCCTTCTCTGTTTTATGACAATTTTTTCAAGCAGTCAGGGCTCCCAAGCCCTGCCAAGTACATTTTGTTTCATAGATAAAGTGTTATTGTTTTTTCTTTTGGATGCTACTAAGGGAAGATCCCTATTTTTTTTTAATATAAGGAGCAAAAACAAAGCTTGAAAGGCAAACAATAAAATGGATTGGACAGTATTGAGGTTTTCTGGAAAGAATTAAATTTGGATTTGCTGGTAAAATATATTTGTAAAATCGAAAAGAGGCCAATGGTTGAAAAGGCTGCCCAAAACTCTTCTTCTCACCTAGGAATTGGTGGTCAAGAAATTAATTTCTTCTCCCACCTCTGCCCCAAAGTTTCAAATCTGAACACATCTGCAGATATAACAATAGACAAAAATAAATAGCTTCTTAAGAACCTGCAGTACAATTAGTTGCCTGGAACAAATGACCTAACTAGCACATCCTATTTCTCCTGATGTTAGATGTGTATCGCCTACTCATTTTGAAAACACAACATTATGCTAAACAAAGCATAAATTCCAGACATTATGCTGAATAACTCTATTCCTTCGCCCTTGTCTTTGAAAATCCCAGTGAGCTGCCCCATTGTTAACTACATTATTCATCTGCTATTTTTTTTTCAGTTGGTTGATTGGTGAAATCATAAGGGTGTCATTAATCATAGCAATATTTGGTCATCATCAAAACATTAGCCATATTAGAGTTATCTCCGTTTTATTCCGGTTGTATTCTGTAGTTGTAATCAAGTAATCAAGATATATTTTTTGCTTGGTTTTTATTATGGCTTATTGACTTCAATACATGAAATCTACAATGGATATGCTGCTTGTTTATAAACTGCCTAGTGACCAACAATTACAGTACAGAAAACTTCTGCTTCATGGAATGGGTACAGAATAGATCCTGTCATGATTTTAGATTCATATAGTATGTATGATACAGCATTGTAAATTTTAACCCAATGTTCTAGGGTTTAGTGACACGACGGTAGCATTTAAACTGCCATTATGATCTATGGAGTCTTTACACATTTTAAATGTCAATTTAAATAGATAAAATTATTTTAAATAAGATAGATTGAGTCGGCCTATGCATTCTTTCAAATAGGAGCTGTTGAGGATTTTCACCTCTGGTAACTGGAAAACAATGGGGTTCAGAGCACATCTTCTTAATGCCCTCCTCACATTATAGAATAACCTGCTTCTGAAGATCAAGATATCCTTAACTTGCTTGCCTTTTACAAACTAGTAAAAATGACCCTGTTCATGAAGATTTTATCATATATGGTGGACCTCGGCTGTCCTTATAAACTGTTTTTTTGAAGTGATGATTTCTGTTATTTGTACTTACTGTTTTAATTTGAACTGGGTGACAAATGATGACAGATTTTTGAAAATAGGAACATTCATAAATACGCTTTATATATCTACATAGGTCACTTGTACCTAAATATTTGGCACAAATCTTGATTTCTGTAAGTTTTGTTTATTCCATAGTGCTTTGTCAGATCTTGCATTTTGGTATATCCCCCTTTGTTTCAGAGGAATGGGGTTCTCATGGAATCAAATGTATGCAGGTATGTTGGAGATCATAGAAGAAAGGAGCATAGGAATAAAAAAGGATTTTTTAAAAAAAAAACACCACTTGATGGCAATGTCATAAAGCTCAACAATTCTGGAAGCTGACTTCACCAGAGAATGAGACAGATCTTAAGGGGTTTTTTTGCTTTGTTTTCTGTCAGCTGTTTTTTTCTAACCATATTTCCATGAAGTATATAGAATTGGCTCTGTATATAACATCTGTTTATCCTTGTTACTGAAAACTACACATAAATCCTTCTGTAGAAGAATGGTAAAATAAGTTATGGGAGTATGCATCAATGACAAAATTCACTTTGTATTTTTTTAAACAACAACAACAACAAGAAGTATCATATGGAAGTTAATTTAATCTGGAAATCATTTATGGATTATAATTCTGCACATAGATTTGTACCACATCCAAGGTTTGAGGTTTTTCTCAACATTATGGGCCATAATGATCAAGTTTGGTTTTGTTACACTAGATAGCAATTTGTATTAATTATTTATGCTGATTGATTATTCTTATTATATTAGCATATTTAATAATTATTCAGTAATAGTTAAAATTGATATAAGATTATATGTAGTATTAGTCCTTTGAAAAGTCTTGTTCACTTTTACACAACATATAAGCCTGTTTCTTTTGTTCTTTTTTTCCCCCCTCTTGACTGTACAGGTAGTCCTCAACGTACGACCACAACTGAGCCCAAAATTTATATTGCTAAGTGAGAAAGTTGTTAAGTGAATTTTGCCCCATTTTACGACCTTTCTTGCCACAGTTGTTAAGTGAATCACTGCAATCATTAAGTTAATAACACGGTTGTTAAGTGAATCTGGTTTCCCCATTGGCTTTGTTTGTCAGAAGGTTGCAGAAGGGGATCACATGATCCCAGACACTACAAAAATCATAAATATGAATCAGTTGCCAAATGTCTGAATTTTGATCAGGTGACCATGGGGATGCTGCAATGGTTGTAAGTATGAAAAATGGTCATAAGTCACTTTGTAAGTTGAGGGCGACCTGTATAGGGCAAATTAAAATAAACTGGAAAAAGGCGAATAAACAAAGGACACTCCATTGTGTGAGGAAAATCTTTCCTGCTTAGTCATTGGCTGCTGCTGAATAGTACAAATAGAGATACATTTCCCAACTCAGAAATTACAGCATTGTTTAACTAGCATTTTTATGTTGGGTAATACATTAAGCCAAATGGCAAGAACGTTTGTATCAGTTGCTTGTTGGAATGGCTAGTTCGCATAACATAATGCAATATATATACAAAGCAGTAGCTTCTTTTTAGTAGCAATTTTGAAATGGATATAATTTCCAATCCCTAAATTAAATTAGAAATTAAAATTAGTACAATTACAGGGTCTCTATTTTACTACCAATCTACCTAAACAAGTTACTTACAAAACAGAAATTCGTGTAAAATTATTTTCAAGACAAGATGTATATGGCAGGCTCTGTTGGGTCTGCTGCTAAAACTTAACTTAGTTCCCTTTTCAGCCATTAAAGTGGACATGCGGCTGGTGTTATTTGTTTTATCTTTTATTTGTTGTATTTATATCCTACATATAGGAGTTCTCCCTAATCTTATCCTTAAAACAAGGATTCTGTGAGATGAGATGCTCCATTGCTCTTGACGTTGTGGAGGTCCCATAAGACCCAATTATGTCACCAGGTTTGAGGGTCCAGAAACATGTCTAGAAGCTCTATTGAGATGGATATACTCTCTCTCTTCACTGGCATTTATATATTTTGTTTTTAAGAACATTAAACTTTTAATACTGACTCTTACATCTCTTACATGTTTTATATATTTGTTGTTTTTATCTGATTGCTATACCCTGGCCAGGCTAATTTTTCATGAGATATGTGGCCATACAAATTTGATTAATAAATAAATAAAGGTAAACCATAACTGCTCTAAATTCTCTCAACAGTTGTGAAGATATGAAATAAATTTCCTTGGTTCAAATGCCAATAATAGACATAGTATGAAGACATTCAGATAAGGTAAGAAACCCAAGCAATAACATTTACTAAAGCAATTCCGTGCTCTGGTGGATGTCAGTCTGTTAACATATACTATGTACATTTTTGCAGCTAACTCAATCAATCAGAAAAAAATGCTCAATTTTCTTGAACATTGTAGCGTTCAGTTTGCAAAAGTGAATAAATAAAAAAGAAAGAAAGAAAGAAAATGCTGGAGAAAATGTGCTTACAGTATATATTTATGCCCCTTAAATGCTGTTGAAAAGAAACAGATTTTGTATTTAGTTCAACTTGTGAACTTAATTATTTTCTAATTAGGGATTTTAGTTCCATTCCTTTATAGGCAGAAAAGAATCTTGGCAAGGAATTATTTATGCTGAGAAATGACTGATAGGAAAGTATTTCATAATACTGTTTTTAAAACATCTAAAGAAAGAAATATGTACCTGAGTAACCTATTGTACATAACTTGACTATTAAGATCAACAAAGGCAAATTAGTCTGTTGTTCTGATTGGTAAATGCTTTAAAAGGGTAAAGATGCAGAGACTGGGACACCATCTTGAAGTCTTTGGAGAAAAAGCAAAATATAAGTCAACTAAACAATACAGATTAAAGTACTGTACCTTTTTGCTTCTATTTGGTAAAAATGTCAGTTGCTAAGTATGTTTTAGATGTTGTGTTAGTCCGCCATCTACTGGTGTGGATCACATATCCCTTATATGTGTTTATAAGGTGGGGGGGAGAGATGGAGGTAGGGGGCAAATCCATTAAAAAAAAAAAACCTCTGCGATGTAAATGTTTGTTTTGAAGAGTTATATATGCCCCTGGCTGTATCTCTTTTCATTAAAATGATGAAAGCAAGGTTATACCATCATACCTCAAGCTTCAGCTCCTTTGTACTTTTGCCTCACAACATGACACATGCATACAACCATTTAACTATTAGTAACATTCTCCGAATATGGGAAACTTTCAAGACAATGTAACTTTATAGAAAACGCTCTATAAGTGCCTTTTCTGTAATTGTTTTATAAAGGAGAGGGTTGAAATAATAATTTACTTCCTTTCTCACGTGTTATAATTCAGCAAGCTTTTAATTCTTGAATATTTATGGGCTTATTGTGTAAACCAGACTTGAACTGTGTTAATTTTAGATGACCAACAGTGGGTACAAGATAAGAAGCCCTCAAGCAGCATGTTTTTTTTTTCCCAAGTTACCAGTTGCTGGGACATCCAGAACTTTGTAGAAACAACAACAAAATCTTGAGATATCTTGTGGCAAAGATCCACCTAGGCCATTTATTATATCATTTGGTTTTGGGATAGTGAACCCTTTACTGGATGAATGAAACATTATGCTATAGTGCAAGTACATAAAGACATGCATGTTTACAGTAGATTGTGCATAATGAGACCAGAAAGAAAAGAAATCTGTAAAAATAGAGATTATGACAATTATATTAAAATATTGTGATAGTTACATTAAAGTATTAAGTATTTCAATAAACAGTATTGATGATGAAGCAGATATTTTTAATGAACAAATTAATACTTCTTACTTAAATTATAGGCTAGAGCAATGATTTGAAAAGTATGGTCAGGGGGGTCTTAGTGGTCCCCAAGATACCTTTCAGAGGTTCCACGAAGTCAAATAAATATGTAAGCTATAGTCACTATGTTTTTTTTCCTTTTCTTTTGAAGGTCATACTAAGGATTATATTAAAGAGCATGACTACCATAGGCCTTACTTTCCCAAAGTAGATATGGCTCTCAATCTCGTGTTCTTACTGCATGGCATCTCTCAGAATTTAGCCATGATTTAGCCATATATCAAAATGCTTCTCTGCCAGCAATATTGAGCAACTATATCATGCTGTGAGGCTAGCATGTCAATAAGCAAGGACAAAATAAATATTTTTTATTTATTCATCAATCATTCAAGATAACATTGAAGTAACACATGGTAACAAAGAGATTTCACAACTAGCCAGCTTTCATACAAAACCTCAGATAAGATTTGAGTATATAAGATTATTTCTCACTTGCCTGATTCTAGTTTTGGAAAGAACTGGACCAGATTTACACAACTGTTATAACTCCTCAATATGTAAAATAGCAAATTGGTGGAATAGGAGGCTATTCCAACACATCTTCCTTATGCTCTTTTTCCTCTCTGTGTGTGTGTTTCTCTCTCTCTCTCTCTCTCTCTCTCTCTCTCTCTCTCTCTCTCTCTCTCTCTCTCTCTGTGTGTGTGTGTGTGTGTGTGTGTGTGTGTGTACATGTACATGCACACACACACACCTTCAACCTTCAAGTCAATCTTGACTCCTGATAGCTGCCTGTACAAGTCCCTGCAGTTTTTTTGACAAGTTTCCATAAGTGGTTTGCCCTTGCCTGCTTCTTAGAGTTGAGCGACAGGGACTGGCCCAAGGTCACCAAGCTGATTTTGTGCGTAAACTCATGATCTCCTGGTTTATAGCCAAACTTAGCGATTTGGCTGTAGAGCAGATATTAGGAAGAAGATATGTAAAGGGACAAACTGGCTTACATAAGTCTTATTTAATCCTATTGAGAATTCCCCACTAAGGATGCAAATTTTAAAAAACAACCCAATTGAGAATTCTTCTAATATCCTCATTCAATTAAGTTAGCAAAATTTAGGTTCCACTTAAATCCGAAAGACATATTGATAGGTTGACTTAAGTTTCATTGTTTTTAAATATGGATGTAAGGGGTGTCTTTCTCCAG
>NW_015387630.1:0-1077 GCF_001527695.2 Protobothrops mucrosquamatus
AAATAAATAAATAAATAAATAAATAAATTTGATTGGTGGACCTCCACGACCGCAATGGCTGGAAGCTTACGTCATCTGGTCTGTTCTGGCTTCTGCCTAGCTTCCTGCGGTGGTGGCTTCTTATAATGACCTATCTCAACATCCAATCTTACTACTGCCTGGTACCACTCTTGCAATAGGTTGGGAACAGCTCAATAAACACAGGCTTGGGAAAGGTGATCGTCTAGTCCCTCCTTGAAGTGGTGCACTAAGGACTGTTCAGGCCATCTTTCTATTCAACCTGCTATCTTACGAAATTCTCGTACATATTCCAGAGCAGGTCTGCCGAGAGCAGGTCTGCCGTCTTGTTTTATCTTATGTATTTGTGTCTCCTCTTTAAGAGTTATGGATGGGTCCTCGAACCTGGTTCTTAGTCCAAGGAAGAAGAGGTGGAGGTTCTCCAACTCAGGCACCTGCTCATTGTACAAATTGTTTAGCCACTCAGATGCTTCCCCTTCCAAATTGGCTGCGACCGCATCGACCATAGCAGCTGGATTTGGGTAGAAATTGGCATTGCTTTTTTTTTCAAAGAAATTTTATTTTTTTTCCATCATAAAAAACAATCATAACATAAGTAAACACAATAACAAGTAAAAAACCCCCCCACACCCCCCCCAGACTTCCCAAACCTAATCCCAGGATAATATTCATATAAAAGTAAGCAAATACTAATATCTCTAACTCCACAAAATATCTTAATCTACATGAAAAGATAGAAAGAGTAAACAACTAAAAACCTAAATTGTATTCTACCACTCTATGCTTCTTTTGAATATAAACAATCCATCTTCTCCATATTGATAAAAATTGTTCATTCGAATGATTCTTCAGATAAGCCAAAATCTTTGCCATTTCAGCAAGATACGAAACTTTCAATCTCCAGTCTCCCATTGTAGGCAGAATTGGGCTCTTCCAATTTTGGGCTATCAGCAATCGGGCAGCAGATAAACAATAAAGCATCAAATTTGTTTCTTTTACATCTAAATCTTGCACAATACCTAAAAGAAACAACTGTGGGAGAAAAATAATCCTTTTTTT
>NW_015387630.1:4384-7262 GCF_001527695.2 Protobothrops mucrosquamatus
CTGTATTACTTGATCAAACTTATTTTCCATTTTATCATCCATTTTTTGTAACATCACTGTCATTTGCTTAATACTTTCAGCCATTAAATCCTGTAATTCTTTACCAGAGGGCGGTGGAGGTGAAGAAGATGGCGGGGGTGGCGGGTGGGAAGCCGGCTTAGAAGTTGGTTGAGGCGGCTGGGAAATCGGAGATGTAATTAACTTTGAAGTTGTGGGCGCCACTCTTCTCAAAGCCATATTAGCAATTTAAAATTTCAATCTTTGTAAAAGTCTTTTAAACAACTAATCCAAAACGAATAATGAGAGTATTAAAAGTAGCAAAAGTTCCAGACCGGAAATCCAAATCACTTTCACTTCTTCTTGCTAAAAAGTATCATTCCATCGCCATTTTAAATCCACTTTCACACAATCCGCCCCAAGTATAGGGAAGA
This sequence comes from Protobothrops mucrosquamatus, assembly GCF_001527695.2. Taxonomy (NCBI): domain Eukaryota; kingdom Metazoa; phylum Chordata; class Lepidosauria; order Squamata; family Viperidae; genus Protobothrops; species Protobothrops mucrosquamatus. Next base: position 4,816 of record NW_015387630.1, read on the forward strand.
TCAGAGTATCCAAAATTAGAGTAAAATCCAAAATAGGAAACAAACTTCCAGGGTCGGTTTGTCTGCATATAATAACTCACAGTTCAATTTAAGTTGCAGCGGTGGCGGCGGCTTCTAGCTTCGCCAAAGCGAAGGCGTCCTGGATCGCGGAGAATCCTCGGGGCTCCGGAGGAGTTCTAACCTACATCGTCCACATAGGACGACTCGGGAACTCAACTCCTACCCCGGGCAGCTCACCGATCCCCTTATGCCCGGGGAAAGGTATCAAGCCGTTTGACAGCTGATGCTTGCTGTCAAAACGGCTTTTACGTGAAACAGGCGGGAGGCAGCTGTCGGCTGCGTCCGACGAGGTCGCCTGCACACCGGAAGTCTCAGAAATTGGCATTGCTATTCACGTGGGAACGCACTTGATTTAGGAAGAAGATAAGCTTCTCCAGGTCACCGTCAAACGTCGCTCTGAGGGGTGGCGCCATCATGAGTCGCTGTCCCCCCAGTGTGGCTGCATTCCCAGCGGTTGCTAGCTTCCCTGTTGTGGCTGTTGCACCCCCAACGAAAGCTGACATCCCAATGGTGGCTGCAGAATCCCCAGTTGCTGCAGGTCCCCCAGTGGTTGCTGCACATTCAGGGGCTGTTGCCAGCCCCACTGCTGCTGCACTCCCAATGGCTGCTGACCTCCTGGTGGTGGCTGTGGCATCCCCAGCTGCTGCAGGCCTCCCATCAGTCCTGATGGCGGTTGCTGTGGTATCCCTAGTTGCTGCAGGTCCCCCAGCGGTTGCTGCAGATTAAGAAGTTGCTGCCAGCCCCACTGTTGCTGTGCTCCTGTTGGTGGCTGCAGCATCCCCAGTTGATGCAGGCTTTCCAATGGTTGCTGCACATTTAGAGGCTGGTACCAGCTCCACTGTTGTGGCACCCCCACCTGCTGCTGACCTCCCAGTGGCGGTGGCTATGGCATCCCCAATGGTTGCAGGGGCCCCAACAGCTGTGGCGCTCTCACCTGTTGCTGCCCGTCCAACAGATTGCGCAGCTGTTGCATTATGTCATGTTGACGCTCACATCTGAGTCTTCCCCCTGCTTAGGCTTTGGGCTTGGGTGGTGCCAATGGAGAAACTCTGGGCTGTGTGACCAATAGTAGAAACGGTCAGGGCTTTCCCAGTACCTGTGGCAATCTGGGCTTCTAGAGGAGCGATGACGTCTCGGGCCGCTGTGTTCAGAAGGTGGCGAGGGCTGTCCCTCCTTGCAGGGCTGGAGGTTAATGTTGGCGGCTTCGAAAACGGGAAAGCCGCTTGTGCTCCATAGACAGGGCTGGTGCTTCTTTTAGGCACGGATTTGCGTCTGCTCCACCAGTCGTCATGATCACTTGCATGGGAAGAGTGAGAAGGTTGCTCCCCACTCTTCATCTCTAGCCCTTCAAACCTTTCCACCAACTTCTCCACTGATTGGGTACGGGCCGTGGACAGGTACTTCCATTCTCCGGAGTCCTCAGGAGTCATCAATTTCCTGACTCCAGCGGCTCGGGAAATGCGATTCTCGAGAGGTTCCTTCTTGCAAAACAACTTTGGACGCTTTCGAAGAACTTGCTTTTGGCAGGGTCATATCGAGGGGTTTGGAGTCTTCACTGGGCAGGATCCATTCCGAAGACCAGATCAACTCCGGCATTTTGGGTCTCCCCCCTAGCTGTAAGGCCTGAGAAGATTCCTTCTCCACCAGTGCACTGGCTTGCACTCCCTCCGGTGAGGCGGCAGCCATAGCCGGGGTGCTGGATCCAGGCACTTCTTCCTTCTCCATGTTGAGATCTTCCCCGAGTCTTTGTCAGCCTGTCCCTTGGCTTAGGGATGGTGACTGGAGCTCAGGACCCCAAAGTGGTTAAGGTAGAAAATGTTAGTTTTGGGGTTAATGTTATGGTTCTGATACATGAAACACATCAAAAGAACTTTGAGGCAAAATTCTTTCTTAAAGTACATTTATTCAGGAAACAAAGTATTGGCACTACATAGTTGAACCAAAAAACTAAATTCCCTTCCCCCAGATACAAAGTAACAAAGTACAACTCCCACCCCCAATTAACTGTCATAAATCACATTCTCCAATTAGCTAAAAGCGCAGGCTTTCTCCTCAGCTCCACAGTCCGCCAAAACGTTATCAACTTGTCCTTGGATTCCCACAGCAGCGTTATTATTATGGCTAGCTGAGCTTACATTCCAACCCCCCCTCTGCTGCACCTAATTTCTAAAATAAGAAAAAGCATGTTATGCAAAAGAACAGAGAATGACACGTGCAGCTTATAGGCGAAAGGAGAGAGAACAACAAAAAGAAACTGTGCCTATAACATATCCATCTACCTCAGAAGCTGTGGGAGGGGCTAGACCAAAAAGATCTGTTACGGCAGACCTACATGGGATGCTTCAGAAATTTCAAAAACCAAAAGATGGCTAAGTTTTTGACTTGGA
>NW_015387630.1:10418-34494 GCF_001527695.2 Protobothrops mucrosquamatus
GTAGGGAGTGGAAGGAGGAAGGTGGAGTGGTTGAGAGTCTAGAGGGAGGAAGGTTTGGTAGGTGAAAGAGGGGGAAGCAGAGAGGGGGCAGCCGGGATCACCCGTAAAGTATCTTTTCTTTTGAGTATTGATGTTTTGTATTTATATGCATCAAGTTTATGTTTATATTTTGTTATACTTGAAAATAATAAAAAAAATTTAAAAAAAAAAAAGAAAAAAAAGAAAAAGCATGTTAAAGGAATAGAGAAAATGGCTGCATTTTTGTCAGAGCAGGAACATCCAATGTTAGCAGCGTTGACACGTTGGGTCCTGACTTCATCTTGGCAGATTCGGGCTATCTGCTGATATTCTGCCTTAGTTATGTTGTCCGTCTTTCCATTTTTTGTATTTGTCCTTTTTGTCTTTCAGTTTATCAGAGAGATCTTTATGCAACCATATTGGTTTCTTCTTGGATTTCTTGTTTTTCTTTTTCAGGGTATTGTGCTGGACTAGACTTTTATGATTGTATTTTTCAGTGTTTCCCATGCTCTTGAGTTGTTTTCCCCTTTAGGATTTTCATCCATGGAATCTTTCCTAGGCTCTCTTAGTTTGTTAAAATCGGCTCTTTTAAAGTTGAAGACACTGGCTGTATTATGTTCTATTGCTTGTGTTTTCATTATATATCACTCTTGCCCAAGGTTCCTGCAACTTCAGTTTCCTGTATCACTTCTTCTCTATTAATAAGAATTAGGTCCAGTATAGCTTTTCTTCTAGTTCCCTCCTCTACCTTTTGGATGACAAAGTTTTCAGCTAAGTTGGTTAGGAACCTGTTCAATCTCCCACTTGCTGCAGAGTTTGTCTTCCAGTTGATATCAGGGTAGTTAAAGTCTCCAATTACTACTGCGGTATGTTTCCTATATACATTTGTTAATTGATTAGCAAAGAGTTCATCTATTTCTTCTACTTGGTTGGGTGGCCTATAGTATACACGTATAGCAATGTCATTATCTTTTCCTTTTATATTGACCCATATGGATTCTGGGAGGTTTTCACCCTTGGTTTTCTGTATTATTGTAGAGATATAGTGATCTTTTATATATAATGAAACTCCACTTCCTCTTTTGTTCAGTCTGTTTCTTTTGAATAGTTTGTATCCTTCCATCAGTACATTCCACTCCTGAGTTTCATCCCAAAAGTTTCAGTAATGGCAAATATATCATATCTGCCTTTATGTACTAATACTTCAAGTTCACCTTGTTTGTTCCCTAAGCTTTGAGCATTAGGATATAGGCATTTGAGTCTTTTATGATTCTTGGATATGTTTCTTATATCGCCAATTTGTAACTGGGATTTCCATCCTTCCCATTACTATCTACTTCATTATGTTTTCCTTTTTTATTTCTTCTTTCTGTTTACTCCCTACCTCCTTATGTGATTGGTTATCTAGTGTTTTTGCTTGGAATTAGGTTCTAAAGTTTGTAAAGATTGCCCCCTCCCCCCTAAGTTTTAGCTTAAATCCCTTTTAATAAGAGCCAGTTGTTTTCTGAATGTATTCTTTCCAGTCCTTGTGAGATGCAATCCATCCCTTGCCAGTAGCCCTTCATGTAGGCAGTGCTGACCATGGTGTAGGAAGCTGAAGTTCTTTTGACAACACTAGTTTTTAAGCCAGTGGTTCGTTTCTAAACTCCTCTGCTCACTCATTGGATGTTGGGCCTTTTGTTGAAAGTATAAATGAAAATACCACTTGTGCTCCTAATTCTTTAACTTTCTTCCCTAGCTGTTCATAATCTCTTGTTATTGTTATCAAATTCATTGTTGTGTCATTGGTCCCTATGCGTAGGAGAAGAAAGGGGTAGTAATTTGTGGGGTTGATTATTTTAGTAAAGTTCTCAGTTACATCTTTGATTTTTGCTCCAGGGAGACAGTATATTTCCCTAGATTGACTGCTTAGTCTGCAGGCTATAGTTTCTGTTTCCCTAAGAATTGACTCTCCTATCACCAATATTCGTCTTTTTTTCCTTAGGGATGTCTGGGATACAAGTAGTCCTCGAGTTACTAGTGTAATGTAGCCTGCACATTCCACTCATAACTCAAAAACTCGTGGGAGTGAATCTCCCTGCTTGTTAAGACACATGTGGCTCATTAAGTGCACATGAGGTATCTCAGGCTGGGGAAGGCCATGAGGGGCCTAATGATGGAACAGGCCCCCAAGGCCTCCCCAACCCACTAAGATACCTCATGCTTCCCCCTCCCTTCCTGCCACGCTTACTTACCTTGCAGAACTCACTTACCTTGCAGAAACTGTCTCCTCCCTGCTGCGGTTTCTCTCCCTTTGAGGGAGAGGAGAGTAGGCTTGGAAATGCTTTTTGCGCTGACAATGGAAGCTCCTGGGTTCAATCCCAAATTCTCTGCAAAAGATATCAAAAGAGAGGAGACAGATTTTGCAACGTAAGTGAGTCTGGTGTGGCAGAAAGGTAGGGGGAAGCAGTTGTGGGGAGGGTTGGGGAATAGCATGAATGTTGCAGAGCCTCTGCAGTCTGCCATGGTGCTGCAATATTCATAATTTTGGGATTTGCTTGTAAACACTAGGGGGTGCTGGTCGCATAACTTCGAACAAATGTTCGTAACTTGGGGCTTACCTGTACTTTTCTTTCTGTCACAGGAATGCTGGGTTATGCCTCTTTTTTAGAAACTTGATTAATGTTCTTTTGTGGGTATCTGCATATTTTCTTCCAGGGGGAGGCTACAAAAGTGATTGTTCAGTTCCAGAGGGACTTCATTGGAGTGGGCGAGGGTAGATATTAGGGGCTTTGCTCTTGGATGTTGTTTTCTTCTAAAAGTGACATTTCCATCAGTCTTGCTCTTTAGGTAGATATGTAGGGTTATTTTTTATGGAAACTGTTCCCTATTGTGTTCAATTTGTGTGTAGTCTTCTTGTTTAGGTTGGGATTTCTCACTTTGTTCATTGATTTTCAGAGTGGCTAGAATTGGCTCTAGACCTTTTACTTTTTCTTCTAGTAATTCAAGTAGTTTGCATTTAATACATACATAGTTTGGGTCTTCTTTTTTATAAATGTTTTATTAATTTTCTATTTTCACAAAGAAGTGTTCAATAGACAACGTGATGACTGAGTCCATTAATAATTTGGTGATACATATAAGTTTTTCCAACTATGTCCAATGTTACACCTGCCAGTACATCCTCTCTTCTTCAAGTAGTAACAATTTTTCTGCATTAAGCAAATACAATTCTTATTATTGTTAGTAAACATACAATTGCATATCAACATTTGTTACATTTTTCTAGTAATATCAATAATATCAGTTTAGAATATTTTCCTAGCCAAAACATATCTTAATTGCATTTGCATTCAATTTCCACTTATTTAATCCATATCCTATTTTTGCTTTTTTTTTTTCAATTTTAGTTTCCCATCCATGTTCAAAGTGTCCCAATCATTTATAATTTCAAAACAAGTTGTATTTGGGCAACCAAAAGAATTCCTTATTCCAAGTTCTTAACATTTCTTATTTTCCTTTTCATACCAAGATATAATATTCTGATTACAAATCCTAGCAATCTAGTTATAAAAATGCTTTTATTTCTAACAATCTATTCTTAACCATATTTCAAATCTCTAATCAATAATATAGCATCCCCTGTATTAGGTCAAAGCTTCTGTTTCTTTCAATCTTACTCTAGCTTTCTTTCTTTGCCAACTAACTTTCCAAGTCAGTGCATTTGGATCATTAAATAATTCTTCCTCTATTTTTATATATATTATTTGGAACAAGAGAAACAATTTGGTTAAAATGTTTTTGGAAGAGCTAGCCCATTGATATTCATTAAACCGCCTCCCTCCTTCTCTGGGTCCCCACAGTTCTATTAACGACTTTATCTTCCACTCCATCAGCTCTCCTTCCTTGTCATCGAGTATGTTCTGAAACCTTGGTTTATAAAATGTCTTTTCTGTTTCCAATATTATTGTTATATCTTCTGAGTTTTAATTTATCTGAGTCAGGTCATTTGTTTCCTCCTTTGGATCATCAATGTTTGTGTCAGCATTCTCTAGTTTTCCTTCTATTTTTTGCTGGTTCCTCCTCTGTAGTTGTCTTCTGAGTTTGTAGATTTGAATTAGAAAATTGTTCTTTTATCTCCTTTGTGTTATTAGTAACCTGCTCACAAGCTAGAATAATTGTTTTTTGTATTAATTTCAGCATGGAGAGAATTTCTATGTTTCATCAGTATTTTCTTGGTGATATGGCAAGTTAAGGCTGTTAGGAACTGATGTTAAAGTTGATATTTTATTATTTAATGCTGAGTATGAAACATCCATTTTATTTTATTTTATTTTTATAAGTAGTCTTTATAGATTTATCCAACCGACTGTCCATTCCTGAATCTCCCCTAAGCAGATATAAGTAAAGTTCAAATTTTTCTGTCCAATAAAAAATATATCCTTTCTGTCCAGGGAGAGAGAAGAATCTTTGAGGCTTGTTTAACAATCAAGATTTATAACCCAAAAAAATCCACAATGTAGTTCTGAAAGTCAGTATTGATGTTCAAAATTCAGACAGGCCAAATTTAAAATGTTTATCATCTCTGCCACATAGATAAGCAGTCTCCACCCAAGCCATGGCTGCTGCCTCAGTGGAGGGAGCGCAAGCCATTGCACTGGCAGAAAAAGGAAGTTCGGAAGTCTTAACGATGGGGGCAAGACCAAAGATGTGGGAGCTGCTGTGGTCCTCGGAGTGGACCCTGCCCAGTGGAGACTCCAGACATCCCAAGACAACCCAAAGCATCTGAGGCCAACTTACAAGCAGGGGCCTCGTGGCAATCATACTCCCCAGACCGCCGGGGAGCCAAGAGATTAGGAGCCACTGAGGACTCTGGAGAGTGGAAATACCTGTCTGCAGTCTGCAGCCAATCAGTAGAAAAGTTAGTGGAGAAGTTCGAGGGGCTGGAAATGAAGAGTGGGGAACAGCTCTCCCACTCCTCGCATGCAAGTGAGTACGATGACCGGCAGGATTGATGCTGATCTGTGCCCAAGAGAAGCCCTAGCCCCACAGATGGAGCGCGAGCGGCTTCTCCGCATTCAAAGCCACCGGCGTTAACCTCAAGCCCGGTGAGAAAGAAGAGTCCCAACCACCACATGGGATGCGACAGTCCAGGTCAACACCACTCCTCAAGGTCCCCAGAGTGCCGCTTGCAACGCAGGAGTCCCAGCCACCGGAGATATCCTGACAGACACCACCGCCACGATAGTTCCAGACAGTCAGACTATGATAACACCCCAATAGATGGCCTCGCTACCGAAGCCTGAGCCATCACCAATACTGTCGAAGCCATGATCATTACCAGCACCATGAGAGCCCTGACCGTTACTACTATCAGTCCTGAGCATCACCATAGGCACCACCCGAGCCCGAGATCCTGTGGGTATTCAACATGATTTGGTTCAGCACCTGGGGAGACTGCACGATCTGTTGGACAGGCAGCAACAGGTTGGAGCACAGCAGCCGCTGGGGAGCCTGCAGCAGTTGGGGGTGCAGCAGCCGCAGCTGGGAGGGCAGCAGCTGTTAGGAGTGCAACAGCAGGGGGGCAGCAGCCTATGATGGCGCCTCCCCTTAAAGCAACTTTCAATGCCGACCAGAGAAGCTGATTTTCTTCCTTAATCAAGTGCGTTCCCACATGAATCGAAATGCCAATTTTTACCCAGATCCAACTGCTATGGTTGATGTTGTTGCAGCTAATCTGGAAGGGGAAGCATCTAAGTGGCTAAACAATTTGTACAACAAGTAAGCGCCTGAACTGGGAGACCTCCATCTCTTCCTCCTAGGGTTGAGGGCCCAGTTCGAGGACCAATCCATAGCCTTCAAGGCCGAGAAACAAATTCACAAGATAAAGCAGGGAGGTAGACCTGCATTGGATTACGTGTGAGAATTTCACGAGGTGGCAGGTCGGATTGAAAGGTGGCCAGAGCAATCCCTAGTGTATCGCTTCAAGGAGGGGTTAGATGATCACCTTTCCCAGGCCTGCATCTACCGGGCAGTTCCCGATCAATTGCAGGAGTGGTACCAGGTGGCAGCGAGACTAGACATCGAGCTTGCTTGTTTTAAGCAACCAATTCCTCTAGAAGCCAGAGCAGACCAGACGGCCACCTCCACGAAGACCCCCAGCCATTGCGGCTGCGGAATCACCCAAGCCATCTGTTGGCCCACCAATCAAATGCTTCAGATGTGGGTAACAAGGACAACGAGTGGCAAATTGTCGGATCCCATACCCCCAACAAGGAGGTAGATTGGGACCACCGGGGAGGAAGAAATCAGCCCAACAGCTGGCAAAAGAAAAATCAAGCTGGGTCACGCAAGAACCTGTCACCCAGGTCAAGTCACCCATGCAGGAAAGCACTGAGGCCCAAGCCGGACCTACCCCCTCTCTGCCCTCCTACGATGGTAACGACGAAGGGGAGAACGACCTGATGGTGTGTCGACTGTTCCACCTTTTTCACTCTTTGCTAAACTCATAGTCCCTAAGATAGGGGTACAGATGGATTTGAAGATGCTAGTGGACTCAGGATGCTCCCAGTGCATTATCAGTTTGACAGTTGCCCTTAAGATGGGTATATGAGCAAGATTGCTCTCCAAACCCATGAGGTTTGAGCAGGCAGATGCTCTTTAATGGGAGGAACTTTAGTCACCCATCTAACCGAGCCTATACACCTAGAAATAAGTGAACATTGGGAGTTCATCCGTTTCGGAGTTGCTCCGAAGATGACTTAGGCTGTGATTTTAGGTTTATCTTGGTTAGACAAATGAAAAACTTTTATCTGGTGGGAAAGGGGGATGAGGACTGTGAGATTACCAATAGGGCCCAAAACCCCTCTTGCCTCTGCTGACGTTACCGGAGGGCCTAAGTCATCGGCAGAACCAGTAAGAATAACTGCCATTCCCCGGTCAGGCCAACCACTCATCCCCAGTGAGTACCGGGATCTAGCAGAGGTTTTTAGTGAGAAAGAGTGTGACATTCTGCTGCTGCATTGACCAAATGACTGTGCAATTGAACTATTGCCGGGGGTTAAACTCCCAAGACCGAAGATGTACGCTATGACCCCTCTCGAAATGGAGGAACTACAAGAGTATGTGAACAAGAACCTAGCAAGAGGCTTCATTGAACTGGCTAAATCCCAGGTGGGGGCAACGGTGTTGTTTAAAGAGAAAAAAGACGGGTCGCTTAGGCTCTGCATGGATTATAAGGGGTTAAATGCTGTAAGTATAGAAAACAAGTACCCCCTCCCCCTCCTAAAGGACCTACTAACCCATCTGGCAAAGGGGCGTGTCTTCACTAAATTAGACCTAAGAGAAGCATACTATCGAGCACGAATAAAAAAGGGAGATGAATGGAAGACCGCTTTTAACTGTCCTATGGGCAGCTATCAATTCAAAGTTATGCCATTTGGACTACAGGGGGCTCCAGCTGTCTTCATGCAGCTGATCAAAAAGGTGCTACACGATCATCTGTACAAGGGGTTTTTGGTGTATCTTGACATCCTGATATACAGCACGAATATGGCTGACTATGTAAAACTAGTGCTAGAAGTATTAAAGAAATTGCTAAATGCCAAACTATATGACTGTCAGAGTCCAATTATATTTCATCTCTAGTTATTGACTATGGAAAACCCCATTTCTGCCCTCTCATCCCCTCATTTGCCCAGATAGCCCTGCCCCTCACGAACTTACTAAAAACGAAGGGAGCATCCTCAGTAAAACCTAGCCAGCCACTAACATGGACAATGGAGTGCCAAGCAGCGTTTGAGAGATTAAAAAGACTTTTTTCTGCCGAACCAGTACTGAGGCACCCAGACATGGATAAGCCCTTCGTAATACAGGCAGATACAAGTGATGTGGCAGTGGGGGCTGTACTATTACAAGAAAACGATGAAGGGGTGTTGCAACCCTTTGCGTATACATCCAAGAAACTCACGGAAACGGAACAGCGCTGGCCCTTGTGGGAGAAAGAGGCATACGGGATCCGTTGGTCATTACGTGGCGCCAGTTCCTTGAAGGCAACAAAATCCCTTTCCAGGTGTGGACTGACCACAAAAATTTGGAAGCCCTGAAAACACCCAGGAAGCTCAACCCCAAGCAAGCCCGCTGGTCCCAGCATTTTCACCAGTTCCAATTTACCCTCAAATATTTGCCGGGGGGAAAGAACTTCCTGGCAGATGCACTATCTCGCATGCCCCAATATAACAGCACGCGAGCCACCGACTCTAAACCGATGATGGTAGAATCACAACTGGCAGCACCAGTAACCACCAGAGCCAAAGCTAAATTAAAACCACAGCTGGGCAGCCAAACTGGAATTGAATTCCGGAAAAGTTTGGAAACAGATGAATGGTTTCAGAAAAATAAACACGTGTGCACAATGAGAGACGGGCTGCCTTTGGTGGGGGAAAAGTTATATATACCAACAACCCAAAGAGTCACATTCATGCAGCTTTGCCACGACACAAAATCAGCAGGGCATTTTGGATTTGTAAAAACATTACACTTAATTAAACGGCAATTTTGGTGGCTATCCATAAAAAAGGACATAGAAAGTTACGTAGCCAGCTGCCCAAAGTGTGCAACTGCAAAGAGGTTGCAAGGGAAATCGCCCAGACTGTTACAAACAGTGGCAAATCCCTCAGCCCCCTGGAGGGAAATAGCCATGGATTTTATAGTGGAATTACCAGAAAGCAATGGGAATACTGTTGTCTGGATGGTCACGGACTTGTTTTCCAAACAGGTGCACTTTATCCCTTGCCAAAAGATTCCCACAGCAAAAGCCTTAGCAAAACTTTTCGTGCAGCATATTTACAGATTGCATGGGGCACCCCAACGCATCATCTCTGATAGGGGAGTGCAATTTACGTCTGCATTTTGGAAGGAATTTTTAACCCTCTTAGGGACCACTCAGGGACTGACATCTAGCCATCACCCTCAGTCGAATGGTCAATCGGAAAAATCGAACTCAGTACTTGAGCAATATTTAAGATGCTTTCTTAGTTTTCAGCAGTCCGATTGAACGGACCTACTCCCTTTCACAGAAGTTGCCTACAATAATGCAGTCCACTCCAGCACAGGTTACACTCCTTTTCAAATAGCTACCGGTCAAAGTTTCAACCCCATGCCAGAATTAACCCCATATGAACCGGTGATCCCATCACTGAAAGAATGGATGGAACAATTACAAAACACCTGGCCAATAGTTAGAAAAGCACTAGATGAAGCTAGGCAGGCATACAAAGCACAAGCCGATAAAAAAGGGTTGAGCCTACACCATTCATTATAGGAGAAATGGTGTACTTATCTACAAAATAGCTAAAGTTCCTACAACCCTGTAAAAAACTTGGACCAAAATATATAGGGCCTTTTCCAATTAAAAGAATCATAAACCCAGTAACAGTAGAATTAGAATTACCCAAAAATCTCAGGCAAATACACCCAATTTTTCATTGCAGCTTGCTGAAAAGAGAGCATCAATCATCGTTACGGCCAAAATCCCCCCCCACCTCCAATCATGGTGGAGGGTGAACAACACTTCAAAATAAAGGAAATACTAGATTCTAGGACAGGGCTTTTCAACCTTTTCACCCATTGTACCACTTTTAGGATATGGCAACATCCGAGTACCACCAGTCGCCTAGCAAGGTGTCAAAATCTTGATGATAAAAAAAAGGAAAAAAGTGATAAAGTACAGGTAGTCCTCGACTTACAACAGTTCGCTTAGTGAATGTTCGAAGTTACAATGGCACTGAAAAAGTGCCCCCCAAGCCACAGCCATGAAAGACACCTGCCTTCCCACCCGGCGGCGCTCTTCCTCCTGTCCGAGGTTTTCATTGTTGTGAGCATTTCTGTTGGGGATTGGCAGTGGTGGTGGGGTGGTGGGTGTTTGGTTTTTATTCCCCCCATCTGCTGGGTGGTTGCAGCAGGTTTTGGTCACTTCACATGACCCTGGGACAATGTGACCGTCATAAATATGAATCAGTTGCCAAGTATCTGAATGTAAATCACAAGACCCTGGAGATGCTGCAACATTCCAGCTGTTTGGTGCTTTTTCTGGACTCAGCAGAAGTGCCAGGATCAGCGCCGAGCTCCAGCTGTAGCCTGGCACTGATCCTGGTGCTTCCATTGAGCCCTGGCAGCCCTGCAGCTCCAGACATCTCTCGCTCAGGCTTATGCAGTGTTCCCACCGGTTCAGCTCATTCCCCTCCCCCGCTACCACTTTTCTAGGATGGTCGCGTACCACCTGCCAGGTGCCAATGTACCACAGGTGGTACCAATACCACTGGTTGAAAAGCCCTGTTCTAGGAGATATCATGGAGCGACTCAGTGCCTAGTTGCCTGGAAACACCTCCCTGCCTCACAAAACGAGTGGGTCCATAAACGTCATGTCAGAGCCCCGAAGCTATTAAAGAAGTTTCACACAGAGTATCCTAACAAGCCTGACTAATTTTTATACCTGTTTTGTTTTCTTTCAGGTGGATCTCTCTTATTTTTAAGGGGGCAGGATGTCAGAATCCAATTATATTTCATCTCTAGTTATTGACTATGGAAAACCCCATTTCTGCCCTCTCCGGATTCTGTCATTCGATGAAGGGGAAGGGGGGTGAACAAAGGGGTTTTATGGCCCTCACTTCCTTCGGTACAACTTCAAAGGGACTGAATGTGGATACCACCAAAAGGACTAATAACAATGGGGCCATCAGCTTTCATCTAATCCCCTCTGAAGTCTCCCTTCCACTGGCAGTGAGGAAAAAGGGGGTGGAAATGTAACACCTGGGGTTGTCGCTGGAAGGATGGTGGGATGGTGGGGTGGGGCTGTTGGGGACCCCTTAAAACCTTGAACCGTAGGGCTTTGGCCCCAAGTCCTGTCTAGAACGCCTGCAACCATTTTCTCTTAATAAAGATGCCTGTTGGAAGAAATATTCCAAGAGTTCTGTCTTCTTAAGGTGCAAAGTGGGGTGGGTCCTTACAATGACAATTTGTCAAAGTATGAGTTCCACTAAACCTGACTGGATTATTTGGGCTACATAATTTCCTGTGAGGGCATTGAAATGGACCTGGCTAAAATGAAAGCTGTAATCGAATGGCAACCCCCAAAGACTCGAAAACAGCTTTAAAGCTTTCTAGGGCAGTGGTTCTCAACCTGTGGGTCGGGACCCCATTTGGGGTCGATCGACCATTTCATGGGGGTCGCCAAGCAAGGCTGTCCACCATTTTTTTTGTCCATTTTCTCCCCCCCTTTTCCAGCGGGTGCCTTACCTCCCTTGGGCTGGGCCAGCTGGTGGTCGGCCTGCTTCATCTCTGCCGCTTGCTAGCTACGCCTCGGCCGGCGCAGGGGGCGGAACCACGCATGCGTGGCGCTCCCGGGCAGGGAAAGTCCTTGACTTACGACCGGTTGGGTAGTCCTCGACTTATGACCGGTTTAGTCCTCGACTTACGACCGGTTTAGTCCTCGACTTACGACCGGTTGGGGTCGCGGCATTAAAAAGGTTGAGAACCACTGTTCTAGGGTTTGCAAACATTTACCGTCAATTCATCCCTTCATTTGCCAAAATTACTTTACCTCTCATGGATTTATTAAAAACTGGCAAAGATAAAGGAAAGCTGCAACTGGGCCAGTCGCGAACATGGACTATGAACTGTCAGACTGCTTTTGAGAATTTGAAAAGACTATTTGTGGTTGAGCCAGTCCTAAAGCACCCCTGCCCGGGGAAACCCTTTGTGATTCAAGCCGATGCCAGCGATGTGGCTGTTGGAGCAGTACTTTTGCAAAAGAACCATGAGGGAGTCCTGCAGCCCTGTGAAAAAAGTTCACAGACTGTGAAAGAAGGTGGGCAGTTTGGGAGAAGGAAGCCTTTGCAATTCATTGTGCTCTGTTAACCTGGCGGCACTATCTAGAAGGGAGCAAGGTGCCTTTTGAAGTATGGACTGATCACAAAAACAGACACTGAAACTCCTTGCAAGCTTTCCCCTAAACAAGTATTGTGGGTGCAATATTTTAACTGGTTTAATTTCACCCTAAAGTACATACCGGGGGGGGGGAAACTTTTTAGCTGATGCTCTATCAAGATTGCTTTAGTATAAGAGCCAGCATGAAGAAGTTAATGAATAAATCATACCTACACTGCAAGCTGTGTCTCAATTAACACTGCAAAGAGCCCCATCTTCCGGGGTCCCAAACCCTGACGATCCTGTGACAAGAAAGCTAAAGCAGGAACTCCTCAACGATTGATGGTTCAAGGACAATCAAACTACCCTGATGTGTAGGGATGGATTAGCCTACAAAGGATGAAGTTGTATTTGCCCGAAACCCTCCGCCTCTATGTTCTCCAGCACGGTCATGATGTGAAACAAGCTGGACACTTTGGCTATTTAAAAACACTGCATTTGATTTGTCGGCAGTTTTGGTGGCCAGGTTTGAAACGGGACGTAGAGAATTACGTCAAAAGCTGTGCTGTGTGTGCCACCATGAAGAGAATTCCGGGGAAACCCCCTGGACTACTACAACTGGTTGTGGACCATTCTCAGCCATGGGAAGAGATTGCTATGGATTTTATAGTTGAGTTGCCTGAAAGTAGAGGAAATATTGTGATATGGACTGTGATTGATCTTTTTTTGAAGCAGGCTCATTTTATCGTCTGCAAAGGACTCCCGTCAGCCTAGAGACAGGCCAAGATATTTCTTAAGCACATTTACAGACTGCACGGCGCACCAAAGCGAATAATCTCTGACAGGAGTGTAATTTATGGCCAAATTTTGGAGGGGTTTTCTCAAATTAATTGGCTCATCGCAGGAGTTGTCATTGGCTTTTCACCCGTCTATGAATGGGGCGGCTGAAAAAGTGAACTCGATGGTGCAGCAGTACCTTAGATGCTATGTGGACTACCAACAAATGAACTGGACTGACTATTTACCTTTCGCAGAGGTGGCTTACAATAACACTGCTCACAGCAGCACTGGTTTTACGCCATTTAAAATCGCCACAGGGAAAGAATTCAACCCAATACCTGAATATCCTCAGGGACCCTCTGCCTCCCAAACTCTTGACCAGTGGGTAAAGGGGTGGGGGGAGGTTTGGGACAAAATGAAACTTGCTCTGAAAAAAGCTTCTGAAATGTATAAAAAGCAAGTGGATAAAAAGGCTCCCCAGAGGTCATTCCAGGTTGGGGGGAAAAGTGTACTTATCCACAAAATATTTACAACTCAAGTTGCCTAATAAGAAATTGGGACCAAAATACCTTGGTCCTTTCCCCATTGTAAAGATTATAAATCCAGTTACAGTGGAGTTAAAGCTTCCCCGGCTTTTAGTCCACCCTGTGTTCCATTGTAGTCTACTAAAACCTTTCCGGGGTTCTACTTTACAACCTCCCCCTAAGAAGGCACCTGACCCTTTGGTAGTAGCTGGACAGAGACATTATGAAGTGAAATGTATTCTTGATTCTAGGCTTTATAAGGGAAAGGTACAGTATTTAGTACACTGGAAATGATACCCATTATCCGAGGCCACTTGGGTGAAATCTAGTGATATAAAAGCTGACAGACTCATTCATAAATTCTATAAATACCCTAATAAGCCAAGAGGCAACCCCTAACCTATGATTTTGTTTGAATTGCAGGATTTATCCTTTTTGTTAAGGGGGGCGGGGCGGATGTCAACGCTGTGACAATGGATGTTCCCGCTCTGACAACTGACGGAAATTGCAGCCATTTTTACTCTGCTTTCAGCTTGCTTTTTCTGCTGTTTAGGAATCAGATGTAGAAGGGGGGATGGGGTGAATGCTTGAGCTCAACTAGCCATAATAATAATGTCGTTTCATGGGAACTCAAGGACACAAACTGATAACGTTTTGGCAGGCTGAGGGGCTGGAGAGGGAGCCTGTGCTTCAGGCTAATTGGAGAATGTGATTTATGACTGCTTCATGGGGGTGTGAATTGCAACTTGTTACTTTGTATCTGGGGGAAGGGAATTTAGTTTTGGGTTCAATTATGTAGTGCCGATACTGTGTATCCTAATAAAATGTTCTTTAAGGAAGAATTCTTACCTTGAAGTTCTTTTGATGGGTTTCATTTATCGGAACCATGACATCACCACTATGGAGTCCCTGCCTCCCAACAGAATGGCAGACCCCAAAAAATGGTTATAGAAGCATGTAGAAGGTAAATAGCACCTTCTGAACTACAGGCCAGATATTTTGCAATTGCTAAATCCAGGGGTCCCCAACCCCTGGTCTGTGGACCAGTACAGTGTCACACATGCCAGCAACTGGGCCTTACAAACAAGTAATGCCCCATCCATGGGATGCAGGCAACACACAAAATCACACACTGTCTGGTCCGTGGAAGAACCTTTCTCCATGGAACATGTTCTGGTGCCCTAAATGTTGGGGACCTCTGGCTTAATCCATTCCTGAAGGGAAAGGATGTCAGATTCCTTGGTAGGTAGCTCAGGCACAGGGACAAAGGTTTGCCTGTTTGCAACCTGGAAAGGGATAAAACCTGTTGTCAAGTCTGCTAACATTGGATGTTCTTGCTTGCCATATGTGAAGAAGCAAACATATCTTATTTAGCCTACATATCACTTCAAGAGTTAAAGCAGACAATACTAGCCCAGTGAGTGGGAAGGTATGCCAGCTAATCATAACAATATCTTAGCATAGCACAGCCAAGGTCAGCGTAACAGGAGAAAATAGGGAGGGAGCNCAAACTAATTGGAGCATATGATTGATGACTGTGAAAGGAGGGAGGGAGTTGTAGGTTGTCACGAGTGCTTGGGTGGTGGGGGGTTCAGTTTTTGGCTTTCTATTGTTCGTGCCGAAGCTATGTAGCCAATTAAAGGATTCTTTAAGGTAATCAAGCCTCAAAGTTCTTTGAAAAGCTACTTCTTTTCGGAACCATGTCATCAAGCCAAATACCACAAACTTTTAAAACCATTTAGGGGTCCCTTACCCCAGTCACTATCCCTAAAATAACGGGGATAGTTTGACAAAGATAAGGGGAAGATCTCACCATGGAAGGAGAGGGAAGGCCTGAGGCCAGCACCCCTCCAGCCGCAACCTCCCCAGGAGGGGGAGCGACAGCAGCAGCAGCTTTCCCAGTGAAGGGAGCGACAGCTAGCCAGCCGGTGGAGAAGAAATCCTTGCAAACTCCCCAGCTGGGAGCGAGGCCAAAACTATCAGGAGAGGTGATTTGGTCGTCAGACTGGGATAAGCCGAGCGAAGGCTCTGGAGGATTCCACACAGCCCTGCCAGCAGATGAGCGTGAGTCACAACAAAGGGATTCTTACATATTGCCTTCCCCCTCCCAGTGGAGAGCTGCCCGGCCGTCTGCCACCGAAGACTCGGGTGAGTGGAAATACCCACCTGCAGTTCGCTTCGCAGTGGGTCATTAGACTACCTGGCAGAGAGATTTGAAGAGTTAGAAGTGCGGAGCGAAGAGCAGCTCCCATTGAGAGAGGTCCCCAGCCCCACCCTTGCAGAGCAAATAGTTTTTCAACCCCTGGGGTCCCCTGCCAAGGCCTCCAGCCCCACAGAGAGAGAAATCCCCAGCCTGGGCCCCCTACAGCAAGGTGAAACCAAGCAACCCCCACAGAGGAGTGATCAGCTATCTCTGAGCCTACATCAACTAATAGAGGCCTTGCAGCAGCTTGAGGTGGTACAAAAGCCAGAAGAGCTACAGCCGGTGAGCTTACAGATTAGGGATGCCCAGCAACAACCCCCACTTGCTCAGCAGCCATTGAGGGGCCTACAGCAGCAGGGGGCATCACCAGCCCCTGTCGGACAATAGCAGAGAGCCCACCAACCGTTGGATTGGCAGGCAGGATGGGGCCAACAGCAACTGGGGACACCACGTCAACAGTATAGAGCCCAACAACCGTTGGATCAGCAGCAACTGGGGGTACCACGTCAACAGCAGAGAGCCCAGCACCCATGGGACCAACAACCGGGGTGGGGCCAACAGCAACAACCCCAGTGGGGGCCGCAACAGCCTGTGGTTGCATCACCCTTCAAAGCAACCTTCGATGGGGATCCAGAGAAGCTGATTTTTTTTCTCAACCAAGGGCGCTCTCACTTGAACCGCTGGGCCTACCACTATCCGGACCCAGGTACCATGGTCGACGTTATTGCATCCAACCTAGAGGGAGAAGCAGCCGAATGGCTGAATAATTTATATAGTGAGCAAGCCCCCGAACTGGGAAATCCCCACCTCTTTCTCTTAGGTCTGAAAGAACGATTTGAGGACCCATCCATAGGCCTCAAAGCAGCAAGACAAATTAACAAAATAAAACAAGCCAGGAGGCCTGCCCTGGAGTACGTGTGAGAGTTCCGCAAGTTAGCAGGCCGAACAGAGGGGTGGTCCGAACAATCCCTGGTTCAATACTTTGTTGAGGGATTGGACGATCACCTCTCTCAGGCTTGCATCTACCGAGAAGTACCCGATCGGCTACAGCAGTGGTTCTCAACCTGTGGGTCGGGACCCCATTTGGGGTCGATCGACCATTTCATGGGGGTCGCCAAGCAAGGCTGTCCGCCATTTTTTTGTCCGCCATTTTTTTTGTCCGCCATTTTTTCCCCTTTTCCGGCGGGTGCCTTACCTCCCTTGGGCTGGCCAGCTGGTGGTCGGCCTGCTCTGACTCTGCCGCTTGCCAGCTACGCCTCGGCTGGCGCAGGGGGCGGAACCACGCATGTGTGGCGCTCCCGGGCAGGGAAAGTCCTCGACTTACGACCAGTTGGGTAGTCCTCGACTTACGACCGGTTTAGTCCTCGACTTACGGCCAGTTTAGTCCTCGACTTACGACCGGTTTAGTCCTCGACTTACGACCGGTTGGGGTCACGGCATTAAAAAGGTTGAGAACCACTGGGCTACAGGAGTGGTACCAAACAGTGGTGAAGCTGGACGTCAAGCTCTCTCGTTACAAGAAGACTCCCTCTCCTGAAATGGAACCGAAACCAGAACGACCCAGATGACAACCAACCCCCTGGAGACCCCCAACAACTGCGTCTACTGAAAGACCCAAACTACCCATACGGCCGCCGCTCTCGTGCTTCCGATGCGGACAACAGGGACATCAAGCAGCGAACTGCCCAGTTCCCTACCCCCAACAACAAGGCAGACCGAGACCCGCAGCGAAAAAGAAATCTGATCAACAACCACCGAGAGGGAAACCCAATCGGATCAAACAAGAACTAGCTGTCCAAGTCGCATCCCCTGCACAGGAGGACGCCGGGACTAAGGCTGGATCCCTCCCAACTCTACCCTCTCTCGACAGTGAGGACGAAGGGGAGAACGACCCAATGGTGAGTCAACAAATCCCGCCTTTTTTGCTTGCTGCCAAATTTATAATCCCTAAATCTGGGGTACAAATGAACTTAAATGTGCTAATAGATTCTGGATGCACCCGATGTATTATTAGCTTACCCTTTGCCATGAAATTGGGCATTCGAGCAAAATTGCTCTCTGAACCCATGAGGTTTGAGCAAGCCGATGGGTCTCTCATGGGAGGGGCTCTTGTCACTCAAGTAACTGAGCCCTTATGCCTAGAAATAGGTGCACACTGGGAGTTTATTCGCTTCCTGGTGGCTCCAAAAATGTCTGAGGCGGTGATCCTAGGGTTAGCCTGGTTAGACAAATGGAAACCATTCATCTGGTGGGAGAAAGGAATGAGAACTGTGAGACTACCTATAGGGCCTGACCCCCCCCCATTGAGTCAACGGATGTTGCAGGGCACCTTAGGCCACCCAACGAGCGAGCGCACATGGCCACCTCACCGCCTCCGGGCGAACCAGTCATCCCCAATGAATACTGGGACCTGGCGGAGGTTTTTAGTGAAAAAGAATGTGATGCCCTACCTCCTCACAGACCCAATGACTGCTCCATCGAACTGGTGCCAGGAGCCAAACTCCCATGACCGAGAATGTATGCTATGTCCCCCCTTGAAATGGAGGAGATGCAGCGATACGTGAACAAAAACCTAGCGAGGGGGTTTATTGAACGGGCCAAATCCACCATGGGAGCCCCTGTGTTATTCAAAGAGAAAAAAGATGGGTCTCTTCGTCTCTGCGTGGACTATAAGGGTCTCAATGCTGTGAGTGTGGAAAACAAATACCCACTCCCCCTCTTAAAGGACTTATTAACCCATCTGGCTAAAGAGAGTGTCTTCACTAAATTAGACCTGAGAGAGGCATACTACCGGGTGAGAATAAAAGAGGGAGACGAGTGGAAAACTGCCTTCAACTGTCCAATGGGGAGCTATCAGTTCAAAGTCATGCCGTTTGGACTACAGGGGGGCCCAGCTGTATTTATGCAGTTGATCAATGTGGTGCTACATGACCACTTGTACAAAGGGGTTTTGGTGTATCTTGATGATATCCTGATATATAGCACGAACATGACTGATCACATAAAGCTGGTAAGAGAAGTGTTAAAGAAACTATTGAATGCCAAGCTTTATGCCAAACTGTCGAAATGTGAATTTCACCAAACTCGATTGGACTATCTTGGCTACAGAATTTCCAATGAGGGTATTGAAATGGACCCAGCCAAGGTGAAAGCCATAATCGAATGGCAGCCCCCAAAGACTCGCAAACAGCTCCAGAGCTTTCTGGGTTTTGCCAACTTTTATCGTCAATTTATCCCCTCTTTTGCCGAGATTGCCCTACCCCTTACCGAACTACTCAAAACAGGCAAAGGAGGAGGAAAGCCACAGCCGGGCCAACCACTAGCATGGACAATGGGTTGTCAAACAGCTTTTGAGAACTTAAAAAGACTATTTGCTGATGAACCGGTCCTAAAGCACCCCTACCAAGGAGAACCCTTTGTGATTCAGGCCGACGCCAGCGATGTGGCAGTTGGAGCTGTGTTACTGCAAAAGAACAAAAATGGGATCCTGCAACCTTGCGCCTACACCTCTAAGAAATTTACTGAGAGCGAGCGGAGATGGGCAATCTGGGAGAAAGAGGCCTTTGCGATTAGATAGGCATTATTAAACTGGCGACACTATCTAGAAGGGAGCAAAGTGCCATTTGAGGTATGGACAGATCAGAAAAATCTAGAAGCACTGAAAACTCCCTGCAAATTGTCCCCAAAACAAGTGCGGTGGGCACAGTACTTTAACCGCTTCGACTTCACTCTAAAGTACATACCAGGAGAAAAGAACTTCCTAGCTGATGCGCTATCCCGGCTACCCCAATACAAGAGCGAACGGGAAGAGGTCAATGAGGCAATTATCCCCAATCTGCAAACTGCCACTCAACTTACACCTCACAGAGTCCCTAATCCTGATGACCCTGGAGTAAAGAAAATAAAATGAGAACTCCTCAATGACCAATGGTTCAAAGATAATCAGACCTCCCTAACGTGCAGGGATGGTTTGGCTTACATTGGGGGAAAACTATATTTGCCAGAAGCCCTCCGTCTTAATGCTCTCAAACACAGCCATGATGTAAAACAGGCTGGACACTTTGGATATTTGAAAACCCTACACCTCACCCGCCGACAATTCTGGTGGCCGGGACTGAAAAAGGATGTGGGAAACTATGTAAAAAGTTGTACTGTATGTGCCACAATGAAAAGAATCCCAGGGAAAACCCCTGGACTACTACAACCCGTGGCAAACCCTTCTCAACCATGGGAAGAAATAGCTATGGACTTTATAGTAGACCTACCTGAAAGTAGTGGACACACTGTCATCTGGACTGTAATAGACCTATTCTCGAAGCAGGCTCATTTCATCGCCTGCAAAGGACTCCCATCTGCCCAACGACTGGCCAAATTGTTCCTGAAACATATCTACCGGCTGCACGGAACCCCTAAGCGGATAATTTCGGACAGGAGGGTGCAGTTCACAGCAAAGTTTTGGAGGACTTTCCTTACGTTAATTGGATCATCTCAAGGTTTATCATCTGCTTTTCACCCGGCCACCAATGGGGCCGTGGAAGCCGCTAACAAAATGGTGGAACAATATCTTAGGTGCTACGTTTCTTACCAACAGACGAACTGGACTGATCTTCCATTTGCGGAGGTGGCGTACAATAATTCTGTGCACAGCAGCACCGGTTACACGCCTTTCAGAGTGGCCACAGGAAAAGAGTTCAACCCAATACCTTAATATCCTCAGATGCCCTCCGCTTCCCAATCACTTGACCAATGGGTGAGGGGGTGGGGAGAAGTTTGGAGAAACACAAAAACTGCTTTAAAAAAGACTTTTGAAACCTATAAAAAGCAGGCAGATAGAAAGAGGGCTCCCCAAAGAACATTCCAAGTTGGGGAAAAGGTTTATTTGTCAACTAAATATCTACGCCTCAAGTTGCCCAGCAAAAAATTGGGGCCAAAGTTCTTGGGGCCTTTCCCCATAGTAAGAATCATCAACCCAGTCACAGTAGAGCTAAAACTCCCTAAACTCTTAGGGAAAATTCACCCAGTTTTCCATTGTAGCTTGTTGAAACCATATCGGGGCTCCATGTTAAGACCTCCTCCAAAAAAGGCACCTGGGCCCCTCGTGGCTGCGGGACAGACCCACTATGAAGTAAAGCGTATTCTTGATTCTAGAATTTTTAGAGGGAAATTGCAGTACCTAGTACAATGGAAGGGATACCCATTATCTGAAGCCACCTGGGTGAAATCCAGTGAAGTGAAGGCTGACAGATTGGTCAAAAGGTTTCATATGAAAAACCCCAACAAACCGACAGATAACCCTTAACCTATGCTTTTATTTACTTTACAGGATCTGTCCTTCGTCTAAGGGGGGGGCGGATGTCAAGTCTGCTAACATTGGATGTTCTTGCTTGCCATATGTGAAGAAGCAAACATATCTTATTTAGCCTACATATCACTTCAAGAGTTAAAGCAGACAATACTAGCCCAGTGAGTGGGAAGGTATGCCAGCTAATCATAACAATATCTTAGCATAGCACAGCCAAGGTCAGCGTAACAGGAGAAAATAGGGAGGNCAAACTAATTGGAGCATATGATTGATGACTGTGAAAGGAGGGAGGGAGTTGTAGGTTGTCACGAGTGCTTGGGTGGTGGGGGGTTCAGTTTTTGGCTTTCTATTGTTCGTGCCGAAGCTATGTAGCCAATTAAAGGATTCTTTAAGGTAATCAAGCCTCAAAGTTCTTTGAAAAGCTACTTCTTTTCGGAACCATGTCACCTGTACTCGAGTGTACAGCATTGTTATAAGCGACCTCAGCAAAAGGCCAAAATCAGTCCAATTATCTTGTTTATAGTTGATAAAGCATCTAAGATACTGTTCTAGAATAGAGTTCAGTCTCTCTGTCCCACCATTTGTTTGAGGATGATGACTAGATGACAGCCCCTGACTCAAACCCAAAAGGTCCAGAAAGGCTTTCCAGAACTTGGAGGTGAACTGGACACCTCTGTCTGAGATTATACATTGTGGGGTCCCATGAAATTGATAAATGTGTACAAAGAGTTTAGCCAGCATTTTGGTGGTTGGGATTTTGGGGCATGGGATGAAATTGGCCTTCTTAGAGAACAGGTCTTTAACCATCCAAATAACTGTATTTCCCATGCTTTCAGGAAGCTCTACAATAAAATCCATAGAGATCTCTCTAGGGTGCTGAAGGGCTCGCTACTGGCTGAAGCAGTCCTGGCGTTTTCCCTTGCCGCTGTTGGCCACATAGCTCTCAATGTCCTCCTTTAGTGAGGACCACCAAAATTGTCTTTTAAGGTGTAGAGTTTTGACAAACCCAAGTGTCCAGCTATCTTTGAGTCGTGGCCAGCTTGCATAACTTTAAGTCTTGGGGCTGCTAGAACATACAGTTTATCTCCTACCCAGGCTACGTCGTCTTTTATTAAACATAGGTTTTTTATGGTTCAGAAAGCATTCATTGGTCTCTAGTGCTTTCTTAAATTCATGGTCTGTTGTCTGGTCTAGTGGCATAGGGGTTCTGGTTTGTACCCTTGTGGTAACCGGTGCTGCCAATTGTCTTGGGGACAGCATTGGTTTAACCGCATTATTTAAGACTTTACACTGTTGTATTGCGGCATTCTAGATAAGGTGTCTGCCAGAAAGAAAATTTCCCCAGGGAGGTAATGAATTGTAAAGTTGAATCAGTGAAAGTGTTGAACCCACTGTGCTTGTTTTGGGATAGTTTTCTAGGGGCTTTCAATGCTTTGAGATTTTTATGATCAGTCCACATCTGCAAAGGTTTTATTCCCTTTTAAGAAATGTCTCCATTGGGAGAGCCCATTGTATCGCATAGGCCTCTTTCTCCCAGGCTGCCCACCTTTGCTCAGTTTCAGATAATTTTTTGGACGTGTAAGCACAGGGCTGTAGTTGATCCTCCTTGTTTTTCTGGAGGAGTAATGCCCCTACTGACACGTCACTGGCTTCGGCTTGAATGACAAAAGCCTCCTCCAGATCCGGGTGTTTTCTCCGTGGAGAAAAGTCGCTTTAACTTTTCAAAAGTGGCCTGACATTTCACAGTCCATCTCAGCGGTTGGCTGGGTTTTGGCTTATCCTCACATTTGGTCTTTAACAGATTTGTAGTGGGGAGCACAATCTGTACGAAGGAAGGGATAAATTGCCAGTAAAAATTTGCAAAGCCCAGGAAGCTTTGTAATGGCTTTCTGGTATGAGAGGGGGTGCCCACTCCAACAGGGCCCACACTTTCTCTGGGTCCATCTCCACTCCCTTGTGTGAGATGCGATAGCACAAGTAATGCAATCTTTGTGGAATTCACACTTTAAATGTTTGGCTTACAACTTGGCATAGCGCAGTTTGTTTAACACTGCTTTGACCAGTTTGATTTGCTCTGCTATTGTTTCAGTGTAGATTAAGATGTCATCAAGATACACCAACCTCCCTTGTATAGATGCTCATAAAGGACCTCAATTAATCAACTGCATGAAAAGAGCCGGGGGCACCTGCAGTCCAAAAGGTAGCACCCTAAACTGAAAACAGCCCAGGGGGCAATTGAAAGCTGTCTTCCATTCGTCCCAAGTCCTTATTCTTATTCAATAGGGTAAGCATCCCGCAAGTCCAGTTTGGAGAAAATTTTCCTTTTTGACAGGTATGCTAGCATGTCCCTTATTAGGGGAAGGGGGTACACATTTTCCATGCACACACATCTATAAACATTCAAACTTTTAGCAAGTCAGTAACCTGGTGATTAATTTTCCCTTAATATTTTAATTTAACATTTAATATTTATCTTTTTTCCAAATTTTAATTAAGCACAATTCCTTTAACACAATTCCTCATATGATCTAATATTTAAAATACAGACCTTATATGTAAATTCTATCATATATCTTAACAAACTAATAAGACAATATAATATTCTTATTTCGATATTTATATTTCTAGATTTTATAAAACCAATTTTTTTTTATTAAAAGTTTTATAGTTTACAATATAAATCCCCCCAGCCCTACAACCCCCTCCCCCCACTTCCCAGAGCTGTTCACAGGGTTACAAATAATAATCATAATCTAAATAACATAAACCATCTAATTATATAACCAAATCTATAACACACTTTAACTCATTTTAAAAATAAATTTAAATAAGTTAAAATTAAAATTAAATACTTTATTAAAAGAAGAAAAAACAAACAAACTAGTAAACAACATTACTAGTCAAAATTATAATAAAATCATACAAGCTATTATACAAGCACTTAATAAAATAATAACAATAAGAATATTTTAAAATTTTACCCAAAAGCCAAATGGAACTTTTCAGTCCCATATTTTTTTTGAATATAATCTATCCATCTTCTCCATACCAAAATATAACTTTCATATGACTGATCCTTGAAATAAGCAGAAATCTTAGCCATTTCCGCTAAATTTGACACTTTAATCGACCATTCTTCTACAGTAGGCAAACCATCCGTCTTCCAATATTGAGCTACCAATAATCTTGCAGCTGTTATAAGATTCAACATCAGATTCATTTCTTTGGCATCCAAATTTCCCATAATACCTAACAAAAATAACTGCGGTGTAAACTTTATCTTCTTCTTAAAGATATTTTGAATATTCCACCAAATCTTGATCCAAAATGCCTTTATATCCCTAC